>NC_080203.1:71180671-71483701 GCF_030028045.1 Hippopotamus amphibius kiboko | reverse complement strand
AATTCCAGTCATATGGTTTTACTGCAGATATTTCTGTTGTATCGCTAAAAAAGGACATATTCTTATATACTTATAATACCATATTGCTTCTAACAAAATGGATAATTATTCCTTAATGTGATCTAATACACAGTCCATATTAACATTTCTCCTGTTGTCTCCAAAATGTTTTAAGTTTCTTTGTTTGAGATGGAATTCAAACAAGGTCCAGGTGTCATTGCATTTGACTGACATGTTTTTTGGGTTTTTTTTAAATTAATTAATTAATTAATTTATTGGCTGTGTTGGGTCTTTATTGCTGCGCGAGGGCTTTCTTTAGTTGCGGTGAGCGGGGGCTACTCTTCGTTGTGGTGTGCGGGCTCCTCATTGCTATGGCTTCTCTTGTTGTGGAGCATGGGCTCTAGGCACGTGGGCTTCAGTAGTTGCAGCACATGGGCTCAGTAGTTGTGGCTCACAGGCTCAATAGTTGTGGTGCATAGGCTTTGTTGCTCCATGGCATGTGGGATCTTCTCAGAGCAGAGATTGAACCCGTGTCCTCTGCATTGGTAGGCAGATTCTTAACCACTGCGCCATCTAGGAGGCCCTGACTGACATGTTTGTTTTTTGATTTTTTAATTGAGTTATAGTTGATGTACTATATTATATAAGTTACAAGTGTACAATATAGTGATTCACAATTTTTAAAGGTTATACTCCATTTATAGTTACTATAAAATATTGGCTATATTCCCCATGTTGTGCAATATATCCTTGTAGCTTATTTCTTTTATACAGAGTAGTTTGTGCCTCTTAATTCCCTACACCTATATTGCTCTTCACCTTTCCCTTTCCCCACTGGTAAGCACTAGTTATTTCTCTATATCTGTGAGTCTGCTTCTTTTTTTGGTTTTTTTTGGTTTGTTTTTTTTTTTAATTTATTTTTTTATTTTTTTGGGGGTACACCAGGTTCAATCATCTGTTTTTATACACATATCCCCACATTCCCTCCCTTCCTTGACTCCCCCCCCTTCGAGCCCCCCCCACCCTCCCCGCCCCAGTCCCCCAAGGCATCCTCCATCCTCGAGTTGGACTCCCCTTGTTATACAAAAACCTCCCACCGACTATTTTACAGTTGGTAGTATATACATGTCTGCGCCACTCTCTCGCCTCGTCTCAGTTTCCCCCTCACCCCCCGCCCCCTCCCATACCCTGAGTTCTCCAGTCCATTCTCTGTATCTGCATCCTTGTACTTGTCACTGAGTTCATCAGTACCATCTTTAGATTCCGTATATGTGAGTTAGCATACAAGATTTGTCCTTCTCTTTCTGACTTACTTCACTCTGTATGACAGATTGTAGTTCTATCCACCTCATTACATATAGCTCCATCTCATCCCTTTTTATAGCTGAGTAATATTCCATTGTGTATATATGCCACATCTTCTGTATCCATTCATTTGTTGATGGGCATTTCGGTTGCTTCCATGTCCTGGCTATTGTAAATAGTGCTGCAATAAACATGATGGTACATGTTTCTTTTTGGATTATGGTTTTCTTTGGGTATATGCCCAGGAGTGGGATTACTGGATCATATGGTAGTTCTATTTGTAGTTTTTTAAGGAACCTCCAAATTGTTTTCCATAGTGGCTGTACCAACTTACAATCCCACCAACAGTGCAGGAGAGTTCCCTTTTCTCCACACCCTCTCCAACATTTGTGGTTTCCAGATTTTGTGATGATGGCCATTCTGATCGGTGTGAGGTGATACCTCATTGTGGCTTTGACTTGCATTTCTCTGATGATTAGTGATGTTGAGCATCTTTTCATGTGTTTGTTGGCCATCTGTATGTCTTCTTTGGAGAAATGTCTATTTAGGTCTTCTGCCCATGTGTGGATTGGGTTATTTGCTTTTTTGGTATTAAGCTTCATGAGCTGCTTGTATATTTTGGAGATTAATCCTTTGTCCGTTGTTTCATAGGCAATTATTTTTTCCCATTCTGAGGGTTGCCTTTTAGTCTTGTTTATGGTTTCTTTCACTGTGCAAAAGCTTTTAAGTTTCATGAGGTCCCATTTGTTTATTCTTGATTTTATTTCCATGATTCTAGGAGGTGGGTCAAAAAGGATCTTGCTTTGATGGATGTCATAGAGTGTTCTGCCTATGTTTTCCTCTAGGAGTTTTATAGTGTCTGGCCTTACATGTAGGTCTTTAATCCATTTGGAGTTTATTTTTGTGTATGGTGTTAGGAAGTGTTCTAATTTCATTCTTTTACATGTTGCTGTCCAGTTTTCCCAGCACCGCTTATTGAAGAGGCTGTCTTTTTTCCACTGTATACTCGTGCCTCCTTTGTCAAAGATAAGGTGCCCATATGTGTTTGGGCTTACTTCTGAGTTCTCTATTCTATTCCATTGATCTTCCTTTCTATTTCTTTTTTGTTATATTCACTACTTTATTGTATTTTTTAGATTCCACGTATAAGTGATATCATCCAGTATTTGTCTTTCTCCTGACATGTTTGTTTTAATCTAGAACAACTCCTCTCTCCAGTTCTCTCTTCTTTATTCCTCCCTGCTCCTCCCTCTCCATACATTTGACTTGTTAAAGAAGCATCTATCAGTTGTCCTTTAGAATACCCCACAGTCCAAATTTGTCTCTGTTTTGTTAAATAAAACCCATTACTTTATTTCTAAAGCTTTCATTTATTTGTTCAATGACTATACAAGAAATATTTAGAGTGCTACTTTATGCTAGGTACTGAGCTATTCCCCAACAATGAAAAGAACTGACATTGTAGTTCCTAATTTAAATGTTGGTTCTAACTTCCATTGGTAGCAATTTGGGGGCCACAAGCTTGATGTCAACTACGAAGCTTGCATGGAAAAATCAGGGGGAGAAGCATATTGTCATGATGCTTTTTATTTTAACTCATATCCAGTGAAGAGCAAGTGGATGTGGAACTTGTACAACGTGGAGACATCATTAAAGTGGTTCCAGGAGGCAAAATTCCAGTGGATGGGCGTGTTATTGAAGGACATTCTATGGTAGATGAGTCCCTCATCACAGGTATGTTCTTTCAGGGGATGATGACATGAAAGTGAAGTGAATCCAAAGTGTCAATTAAAAATAGGCATGAAAGGTGAAAAATGTTTTTCTAGAAACTATGGACTGAGTAAATAATGAGCAAAGAGAATATGAGTTGTTTTTAAGATTGTATTAAATCAATTTCTGCAGATTTACTTTGTGGTTTTAGTTATGCAACTGAAGGCTCTTTTCACTGAAGGTTGTTAATTACTAGAATGTATAACCAGAGGAAGTTGTCACATTCTGCTATAGAGCCCAATAGACTTTGGCAAATTTTCCTGAGCAAATACCTATTGTGTCTTCCTGCCCTAAAGACTGGTCTAGTCTGAGCTGGGATAGTCTGTCCAGGTTTTCCACATCAGGGTCAGCTCTAAAGAGCAGAAGCCTGAAATAGTTGTAGAGATCCTAGATAACTAAGGCCAAATCCAGAGCAGAATCAAAATAACACCTTTCCTACCTCAGTCCTTAGAGTAGTGCCAGAAGAGGCTCAACTTATGAACTGTGTGGAAATAATTTAGGATTCTGTGTTTCTCAGTAGGGGTGCTATTGCTAGTTTGGGTGGGACAGTTCTTTGTTCTGGCTGACTATCCTACACATTATGGTACATTTAATATCCCTGACCCTGACCTGCTAAATTGGAGTAGCAGTACCCCATGCCCCACCCGTAGTTATTACAAACAAGAACTCTCTCCTAGATTTATGAATGATCCTTGGGATCAGGTTGAGAACCAGTGATCTAAGAGTAGGGTGGAGCTCCAAAAGTACCTGCCAATAAGAGTTAACACATTAGGTTTTTCCAATTTAAGATATATATATCCCTGGGTTTGGCCCAGAACTGACACAAAGAAAAAGAGAGGGCAACTTTCACCTAGGCGTTTGTCCAGATTCTATTTCAGGAAGGAAGAATCTCCTTTCTAGATACTGACAATTAACAAGTAATGGTGTATTTCAAGATAGTATTTACTTATGCTCCATAAATATATCTTTATTCCTTATATAGGGGAGGCAATGCCTGTGGCTAAGAAATCTGGCAGCACAGTGATTGCTGGTTCCATTAACCAGAATGGGTCGCTCCTTATCCGGGCAACCCATGTTGGAGCAGATACAACCCTTTCTCAAATTGTCAAACTTGTAGAGGAGGCACAAACATCAAAGGTAACTTAACTCCCTAGGAGAAACAGAAAGTATTTTCATTAAAGCTGACTCAGTATAAATCTTGATCTAGTTTTTATATGTTCCTCTGATTAATTCTAGTTGTATTAGTATGGAGTTTGTTAAAATATGTGCTCAATACTAAATGCACTGTATTCATTATCAAAAAAGGAGACTTTGATATACATATCATTATTATTATTTTTTAATTCTAGGCTCCTATCCAGCAGTTTGCAGACAAACTCAGTGGCTACTTTGTTCCATTTATTGTTATTGTTTCCATTGCTACCCTTTTGGTTTGGATTATAATTGGATTTCTGAATTTTGAAATTGTGGAAACCTACTTTCCTGTGAGTGACTTATAACACCTCTTCATCATACGTAAAACAGTTTATGAATCTTTTGCATAAGTAATTAATTGGAAAATAGCTAATAATTACTGGTATCTTTAACAGACTGGAGTGAGAGGGTGATAAGAATAACATTTGCATTTCTGTAAATATAAAAAAATATGAAAGGTTTTTTTTTATTATGACTTGTGATTTTCCAAAAGCAAGTACAGGCATACCTCGTTTTATTGCACTTTGCTTTATCATGCTTTGCAGATATTGTGTTTTTTACAAATTGAAGGTTTGTGGCAGCCCTGCGTCGAGCAAGTCTGTCGACGCCATTTTTCCAACAGCATTATTTTTTAATTAAGGTGTGTACATCCTTTTTTAGACATAATGATATTGCACACTTAATAAACTACAGTAGAGTGTAAACATAACTTCTATATTCATTGGGAAACCAAAAAATTCTTGTGACTCACTTTATTTCGATAGTCTGGAACTGAACCCACAATATCTCCGAGGTATGCCTATACTTACCTTTCACATTTTATACTTAGTCTCAGTCCTAGCATGATTTTGCTTTCACAAAGGACTATGGATACATTGAGGAAAACCTTGGAATCTCAGCTCTGCCACATACCATCAGTATGATCTTAGGTGAACTTAATTTCTCTTTGAGCTTCAGTTTCCTCATCTCTCAAGTGAGATTTTAATAATATTCATCTGACATAACTTGCAGTTGTAAAAGTTAAATAAGATGATATATTAGAAACACTATAATTTATTAAATGCTTTGTAAATATAAGATAATATTAATGACTGCTTCTCTCTAGTTCTGTGATAGTCTCTAAAGTATGGTGTCGTAAAGTGGTAAAGTAGACCTGGACTGTACCTCATATTAGAGACACAACTTTTAAGTCACTTAATTTCACTTATTTCAGTTTTGTCATCTATAATATAGTGATAATAATACCTAAATTTCAGGATTGGAATTAGTATAGGTGAAAACATACACTTATGACATACGTGAAAGCATAAGCTTAGATGTCTGTGAAAATCCCTTCCAACTCTGTCTCTCTCTATAAATACTCGTATAACTCTTAGACGATCACTTAGTTTAAGTATTTGAGAACTTAGAACATAGCACTGTAAAACCATTATTGCTAAAGAAAGTCTTACTTATTGTGTTTCTTTCTTTTAAAAAATCCCATGCTGTACACTGTTTCATGCTGTTTGTCCCTTCAATTAAAGAACAGGTAGAATCATAATGTCTGTGTATCTATTCCACGATATGGTCATTAGTATAATATTAAAAAGTTTCTTTAAATGATTCATATTGGTTAAGTACTCATTGACCAAGAGGATTGCTGGGAAGTATTTTGGAATATGTCTCCTTCAGGAATCTTTCTTATGAGTTCAGGGGGTCTTAGGAGATTTCTCCTAATAATATCAATCATATTTACCCACAGAAGCAAATACTCAATGTCACTAAGAGCTATACTACCAGTTATACTCAGTTTACGTTGTTTTGTCCAAAAGAATTTTATTGAAATGTGATTAAGCAACCTTTGCAAACTGGGTGATTTTTTTCATTGTCTTTAAAGAATAGTGTGAAAGACAGCTTTGTGGTCTTAGTATACAGAAGTACAGATTTTTTTTGGTTCAGGATCAGATTTATTGAGAATTAGGTCCCATGTTTGCAGTTATTTTTGAAAGTCCCTAATAAGAACACTTATTCCCTCAATATGGGGTGGGGGAAGCTGACTATTTTTTTTTACATCTTTATTGGAGTATAATTGCTTTACAGCGTTGTTAGTTTTTGCTGTACAACAAAGTGAATCAGCTATACGTATACATATATCCCCATATCCCCTCATACTTGAGCCTCTTTCGCACCCTCCCTATTCCACCCCCTAGGTCGTCACAATGCACCGAGCTGATCTCCCTGTGCTATGCAGCAGCTTCCCACTAGCTATCTATTTTACATTTGATAGTGTATATGTGTCAGTGCTACTCTCTCATTATGTCCCAGCCTCCCCTTCCCACCTTGTGTCTTCAAGTCCATTCTCTACATCTGTGTCTTTATTCTTGCCCTGCCACTAGGTTCATCAGTACCATTTTTCTAGATTCCATATATATGCATTAGCATATGGTATTTGTTTTTCTCTTTCTGACTAATTTCACTCTGTATGACAGACTCTATGTCCATCCACTGGGAAGCTGACTTTTATTATGTTCCTTATATTCACTCCATAGTTTGTAACTCTGGAATCACAAAATTGAAACCCTGATTTTAGGACTGTAACTTGTGTACCAGTTATGTCAGCAATATTTTATATTCATAAAAGAAAAAAAGTGTTTTCTTACTAGTAACTAAAACGTGTTGGTAGCTAAGTAGGATTATGTGTGACTCCAAAATTGTGGTTTTATTTAAATAGAGTTAATAGAGTTAAGCTTTGTTCCTTTTGCTTCATTCAGCTCTAAATCAGCAATCAAAATTCATGCATTTCTTTTCAAGGGCTACAACAGAAGTATCTCCCGAACAGAAACGATAATACGCTTTGCTTTCCAAGCCTCTATCACAGTTCTCTGCATTGCATGCCCCTGTTCACTGGGACTGGCAACTCCAACTGCCGTGATGGTGGGTACAGGAGTAGGCGCTCAAAATGGCATACTGATCAAAGGTGGTGAGCCATTGGAGATGGCTCATAAGGTAAGATAGTCCCCAGAACTAAGAGTTGTCTCATCCAAACTGGCAATAGTACCTGTATTGAAGAATAGAGTCTTAAATTATTTCTACATAGCCCATAAGCTGAGCCTCTTCTGGCACTATTCTTTAGGTTGAGGTAGGAAAGGTGTCATTTTGGTTCTGCTCTGGATTGGCCCTAGTTACCTAAGATCTCTAAAACTACTCCAGACCTACTCTCTTTAGAGTAGACCCCGGTGTGGAAAACCTGGAGTCCTTTTCTAGCTCAGACTAGACTGGTCTTTAGGGCAGGAAGACAGCATAGGTATTTGCTCAGGCAATTTGCCCAAATCTATCAGGCTTCTAACCTATTTGTGTGTTACTCCATGTTTGTGCTGTTCACCATTAGATAGGACTTGCTGTTACTCTGCCTTTACTGCCACCAGCTGACAGTTTGCAACTATGACTTTGGGAATATAATCCTGTCCCTGATCCCTCTCATATTAGAATTTCCATCACAATCTCAATCAAGGCTACTTGACTTCAACTAAAACCATGTTCCTTCTAGTGTGTTCTTATGAAGATATTAAGATGCATGTAGTAAACACAGAACACAACTTAGAACAGATTTGGAACCTCATCTAGCCAGTGAATACAGGCTACTAATTTTTATAGTAATTTTAAATTTTGATATAATTTCAAACTTAAATAAAAGTTGCAAGAATAGTATAAAGAACTCCCATATACCCTTTACTGCAGATATGTGGCTCCTTTCCTAAGAACAAGGACAATCTCTTATATGACCACAGTACAAAGATCAAAATCAAGAAGTAGATATTGATATAATACTATTGTCTGATCTGTTGTCCATATTCCAGTTTCCTCAGCTGACTCCATGATCCTTTATAGCTATTTTTTTCTTTTGTCCGGAATCATGCTTTGTATTTAGTTGTCATATCTCTTTTCATCTCGGTTCCTCAAGCTATTCGTTTCTCATGGTTTGTTGTCCAAGTTTTACTGTAAGGTGACTATGTTCTCTAATTCCAGACTTCCTTTTTCCTGCCTGGTCACTTTCCCTCATTGGTTCCCTAGCTGTCTCTTTTCAGGCCAAGCTACTTATCTAGACACAATAAAGTCAGAGCAACCTAGAAGGTCTTATCTGATGTACATTTCATCTTACTTATAATCATTTGCCTACTGCCCAGATTTCCCCTACAGATCTAAAATTCATTAGTATTGAAAGCCTTTCTCTTTCCCTAGAGGCACTGCAGGCATCTCTTAATTACCTATTAACAGTCAATTCTTAACAAGTAGTTCTAGTTATTTAACATATGCCTACACTACATTGAACATTTGCAAGGGAGGGCTATTAGGCGTAACTAAGGATATTTCTTCCCTTATTCTTCTTTTTATTCTCCTAAAGAGAGTTTATTAAGTCCAATTAAAACAAAGGTCAGCTTATTAAGAAACAAGATAGTAATGTGTTCGTCAAAGTAAACCTTTTTCTCATTTCTGGAAAGCTGATATTAAGAATTATCAAGTCATATAGGTGCATTGTATTTTGATTTTCTTACAGGTAAAGGTAGTGGTATTTGATAAGACTGGAACCATTACCCATGGAACCCCAGTAGTCAATCAAGTAAAGGTTCTAGTGGAGAGTAACAGAATATCACGCAATAAGATCCTGGCCATTGTGGGAACTGCTGAAAGTAACAGTGAACACCCTCTAGGAGCAGCCATAACCAAATACTGCAAGCAGGTACAATTTTTCCCTTGCTTATTCATGATTTACGTATATAGTTGGTATGATCTAGAGAGACTTGTGTTTTCTCATTTTGTACGTTTTAATTTCTTCATACAGAAAAGTATAAAGATGAAAACAAAAATTGACTATAACCCTACCACACAGATAACCCCAGTCAACTAAAAAATTAAAATAGAAGTAATACATATTTATAGTAGGAATATTCAGATAGTTTAGCGTTACATAATGAAAAAGGAAAGCCTCATTCCCTGCCCCCTTCCATAATTCCTCCCTCGAAAGTTTAATAAGTATTAACCTGTTAACAGTCTTTTTAAATAACAGCTTTATTGAGATAAAATTCACATACTATAAAGTTCACCCTTGTAAAGTTACAATGCAATAATTTTTAATATAGTCACAAAAAGTGTGCATTTTTTAACCATTTTTAGTGCATATACCAGCATTTATTATTTTTTAAACTTTACATAGAAAGGTGATATAATGAACAATCTTTTGTACCTTTTAAAAAATTTTTATTAAATGATTTTCCATATCAGGACATATAGATCTGCCTCATTGTTTTTAATGACTATATTGTGTTCTATTGTATGATTGGTTTTTTGGCTCTTACAATGTGCATTTAACATCCTTGTCAGCTTTTGCAAGTTTATCTCTAATGCTAAATGCCTATCAATGCAATTGCTAGATCAAAGGATACATGCAGTTAAATTCTGATGAATATTACCAGTGCTCAAATGAAAAATATTATCGACACCCACACAAAAAGGTGTACCAGTTTATGCTTTCACCAAAAGTTGAATGCCCATTTCCCCACATTCTCACCAACACTTTATTTTTGCCAGTTCAATAAGTAAAAAATATTTATTTGTTGATGGTTTATTTTGCATTTTCTTAATTATGAGTAAGGTTGAGCATCTTTTCACATATGTATTGGCCACTTGAATTTCTTTTTCTATACCCTATTTGCTTGTATCCTTTGCCTATTTTTTCGTAAGATTGTTTACCTTTTTCTCATTGATTTGTATAAATTCTTTGTAAATTATGTCACATCATTTTTCAATGAAGATGTGGCAGTTTCATCATTGATGTTGCTGTTTCTTTATTTGTTCTTTCCTTTTTACTTATTAACTATTAGTAACCTGGCATCTTTATACCTAAATAAAATAACAGAGAAGATGACGATATAAAGAGCCAGGAAACAATGATGGTCACCAGAATTCTTTGGCTTACTTAGAACACAGAATCATACTATAGAGGCCCTATGGTAACTAAAGGCCGTGTTCTTTGTTACCCTCTGCCCTATATTGAATAGAAAGTCTGACGTGATGATAGAATTAAATATGTAACTTGTAATTCTCTACTGGAAAGGACAGAGAATATTGATATACCTTTCACATTTTCTTTCCCTAAAGTTGATATCTTATAGAGTGGGATTTAAAAAAAAAGTATTGTGAGGTTCTTCTGTAACTTTGAACATTATACTTAATGCTCTGTTCCTTTGTTCTTATCAAACCCACTGTCAAGTAGGCAATAATAAGTGACAGTTTTATTCTAAACATTTAGGGTTAACCAGGCATGTAGATTGTGTCTAAACATTTAAAATTAACCAGCAGTAATCTTTGATCTTGCTAATGATGACCTTGGATTATTAGAATGGCTGAGGAAATCCTTCTGTTTCTATTTGTTAGGAGCTGGACACTGAAACCTTGGGTACCTGCATAGATTTCCAGGTTGTGCCAGGCTGTGGTATTAGCTGTAAAGTCACCAATATTGAAGGCTTGCTACACAAGAATAACTGGAAGATAGAGGAAAATAATATTAAAAATGCATCCCTGGTTCAAGTAGATGCAAGTAATGAACAGTCATCAACTTCGTCTTCCATGATTATTGACGCACAGCTCTTAAGTAAGCTAATTTTCTTTGTAGTACCAATTATGGGACCGTTATTAACAGATCTAACTTTATAATCTGAACTGTTATATGAGAAACAAAGATTGGTGTCATGATTTCATTCTCTTAAATCAATTTCACCATAGGCCTTCTAATTATTTCACTCAATTACTCAAGAACATTTTTCAGCTGTGCTCCTTGATTACAGTAGAGGGTGATAAAGTCTAGCCTTAGCCAATCTTCCATCTTAGTTCAGCTATCTTTCTTTTATATTTCACCACAGCTGCTCCAAACCTTATGTATCCTTCACAAGCTCCTGTGGCCTTCCCCTTATTTATCTAAGTAAATTGTCTGGCTTATTTTTCACACAGAAATTTAAGGTTTTCAGACATGTGTTTTTTCAGTTTTCATGTCCAGAATGTTTCCTTTTACAGGGGAAGAAGTATCCCTGACGTTGCCTAATGAATCCCCTCATCTTTGCTCTAGATCCTACCCTCTTTTGATTCCTCAGGGACCTAACGCTTTGTTATATCCCTTTTCTCCTTTTTTTTTTCCCCAGCTCTCTGTCGTAGCTCCTTCTCCTAAACATATAAACATTACTTCCATCAAAATCACTGTATTCCCATCTAGATTTTGTCCTATCTGTCTTTCTTTTCCTTAATAGCCAAGCTTCTAGAAAGAGTAGACTAGGCTGGCTGAATTCACTTCTTCTCTCTGCACAGTCTGGCTTTTGCCCCATCCGTACTAGTGAAACTATTTTAAGTCCACTGATGGCCTCATTTCATGCCTCTCCAATGTTCGTGCCTTTTCAGTGTTCATTGCCGCATGACCTCACTAAAGCATTTGACAATGTTGACCATTTCTTCTTTCCTAAAATTTTTTCTCCTTTGATTCCATGACCCTACTTTCACTAGATTCTTCTCTCACCCACCTGGCTGTTCTTTCTAATCCTCCCCTGATTCATCTTTTCTCCTGCTTTCAAATGTTGGCTGTCCTCAGAGTTTTGTTCTTTGTCTTTTGCTCATTTTACATACTCTCTCTGTACAATCCTGTTCATGCTTTTCTTTTTTTTCATGCTTATCACTTATTCTACCACCTGTAGGTTTTCCCTGCCACTCTAAAATCCACATCTGCAGCCGAGACCGGTTTCTCGAGTTTCTTATTGGTCTATCCATCTGACCAAAAACATGATATTCATACCTAGGTATACCACTGCCTCCCCACCCATTTGTGCTTGAGTGATTTTGCTAACATGCAAACCTGATTATATAACTTTCTGACCAATAACTTTTATTGCAGCGGTTTATAACCTATTTTTGAATCACGAACCTTTGGAGGAATGTGATAAAAGCTTTGCCCACCACTCAGAAATTTTCTGTTTTGGACATTTGTTTGTATCCTAAAGTCCCTCCATGGAAATCTATTAAGGATACTGGCTTTACAGGCTCTCCATCTCCAACAGGACAAAGTCCAGTCTCTCTGGATTTTGTTCAAGATCTGTTCCCTATGATATGTCTCCTGCCTTCTTGTACCACTTATCTTGTCTTTTTCCACTGTCAACCACATACCCTGTGTTTCATCCATATGGAACTACTTACAGTTTCTCCTTACATGATGTCATTTCCTGCTTATTAGATCACTTCATTTACCATTTTCTCATTTTTGAAGACTCAGCTCACATCTGTTTTTAGTGAAGGCTTCATTATGTGACATACATAGGCAGACGTATTTGCTCTTCTTCTTTAGTCATAACTGTACTTGATCTCTGGATGTACTAGGCACACTGCATGATAATTCTTTATTTACCTGCCTGGTTCTACAAAACTTTTTTTTAAATTTTTTAAAGAACTTTTATTGAGATATAATTGACATATAATAAACTGCATATATTTAAAGTGTACAATTTGATTTTTTTTCTTATCAGTAATGTATATATGGTAATCCCAATCTCTCAATTCATCCCACCCCAGCCCCATTCCCCTCCCCGCCCCCACCCCGCTTTCCCCTGTTGGTGTCCATATGTTTGTTCTCTACATCTATGTCTATTTCTGCCTTACAAACTGGTTGATCTGTACCATTTTTCTAGATTCCACATATATGTGTTAATATACGATATTTGTTTTTCTCTTTCTGACTGACTTCACTCTGTATAACAGTCTCTGGGTCCATCCATGTCTTTACAAATGTCCCAATTTCATTCCTTTTGTGGCTGAGTAATATTCCATTGTAAATATGTACCACATCTCCTTTATCCATTTCTCTGTCAGTGGACATTTTGGTTGCTTCCATGTCTTGGCTATTGTAAACAGTGCTGCAGTGAACATTGGGGTGCATGTGACTTTCTGAATTATGGTGTTCTCTGGGTATGTGCCCAGTAGTGGGATTGCTGGGTCATATGGTAATTCTATTTTTAGTTTTTCAAGGAACCTCCATACTGTTCTCCATAGTGGCTGTATCAATTTACATTCCCACCAACAGTGCAAGAGGGTTCCCTTTTCTCCACACCCTGTCCAGCATTTTTATTGTTTGTAGATTTTCTGATGATGCCCATTCTAACCTGGGGTGAGGTGATACCTCATTGCAGTTTTGATTTGCATTTCTCTAATAATTAGTGATGTTGAGCTACTTTTTATGTGCCTCTTGGCCACCTATATGTCTTCTTTGGGGAAATGCCTCTTTAGATCTCTGCCCATTTTTTGATTGGGTTGTTTCTTTTTTTGATATTGAGGTGCATGAACTGTTTATATATTTTGGAGATTAATCCTTTGTCTGTTGATTCGTTTGCAAATATTTTCTCCCGTTCTGAGGGTTGTGTTTCCGTATTGTTTATAGTTTCCTTTGCTGTGCAAAAGCTTTTAAGTTTCATTAGGTCTCACTTATTTATTTTTGTTTTTATTTCCATTACTCTAAGAGGTGGGTCAAAAAAGATCTTGCTGTGATTTATGTCAAAGAGTGTTCTACCCATGTTTTACTCTAGGAGTTTTATAGTGTCTGGCCTTACATTTAGGTCTTTAATCCACTTTGAGTTTACATTTGTGATATGGTGTTAGGGAGTGTTCTAATTTCACTCTTTTATATGTAGCTGTCCAGTTTCCCCAGCACCACTTATTGAAGAGGCTGTCTTTTCTCCATTGTATATCCTTGCCTCCTATGTCATAGATTAGTTGACCATAGTTTATCTCTGGGCTTTCTATTCTGTTCCATTGATCTGTATTTCTGTTTTTCTGCCACTACCATATTGTCTTGATTACTGTAGCTTTATAGTATAGTCTGCAGTCAGGGAGTCTGATTCCTCCAGCTCCGTTTTTTTCCCTTAAGATTGCTTTGGCTATTTGGGATCTTTTGTGTCTCCATACAAATTTTAAAATTTTATTATATCAAAAACATATAAACAGTTCATGCAGCTCAATATCAAAAAAAAAACAAAAAACAAAAAACAAACAACCCAATCAAAAAATGAGCAGAAGGCCTAGATAGGCATTTCCCCAAAGAAGACATACAGATGGCCAAGAGGCATGTGAAAAGCTGCTCAACATCACTAAGTATTAGAGAAATGCAAATCAAAACTACAATGAGGTATCACCTCATACTGGCTAGAATGGGCATCATCAAATTTAGGGATTGCATTGAATTCATAGATTCCTTTGAGTAGTATAGTCATTTTCACAATGTTGATTCTTCCAATCCAAGAACATGTTATATCTCTCCGTTTGTGTCGTCTTTGATTTCTTTCATCAGTGTCATAGTTTTATGAGTACAGGTCGTTTACCTCCTTAGTTAGGTTTATTCCTAGGTATTTTATTCTTTTTGTTGCAATGGTGAATGAGATTGTTTCCTTAGTTACTCTTTCTGATCTTTCATTGTTAGTGTGTAGGAATGCAAAAGATTCTATGTGTTAATTTTGTATCCTGCAACTTTACCAAATTCACTGATTAGCTCAAGTAATTTTCTGGTGGCATCTTTAGGATTTTCTGTGTATGGTATCATGTCATTTGCAAACAGTGACAATTTTACTTCTTCTTTTCCAATTTAGATTCCTTTTATTTCTTTTTCTTCTCTGATTGCTGTGGCAGGGACTTCCAAAACTATGTTGAATAATAGTGGCAAGAGTGGACCTCCTCGTCTTGTTCCTGATCTTAGAGGGAATTCTTTCAGGTTTTCACCATTGAGAATGATGTTTGCTGTGGGTTTGTCATATATGGCCTTTATTATGTTGCGGTAGGTTCCCTCTATACCCCTCTTCTGGAGAGTTTTTATCATAAATGGGTGTTGAATTTTGACAAAAGCTTTTTCTGCATCTACTGAGATGATCACATGGTTTTTATTCTCAATTTGTTAATATGGTGTATCACATTGATTGATTTGCATATATTGAAGAATCCTTACATTACCAAGATAAATCCCACTTGTTCATAGTGTACTATCCTTTTAATGTGTTGTTAGATTCTGTTTGCTAGTATTTGGTTGAGGATTTTTTCATCTAAATTCATCAGTGATATTGGTCTGTAATTTTCTCTTTTTTTTTGTAGTATCTTTGTCTGGTTTTGGTATCAGGGTGATGGTGGCCTCGCAGATTGAGTTTGGGAGTGTTCCTTCCTCTGAAATGTTTTGGAAGAGTTTGAGAAGGATGGGTGTTCGCTCTTCTCTAAATGTTTGACAGAATTCACCTGTGAAGCCATCTGGTCCTGGACTTTAGTTTGTTGGAAGATTTTTAATTTCTTCTGGATTCAGTCTTGGAGGGTTATACCTTTCTAAGAATTTGTCCGTATCTTCAAGGTGGCATATAGTTGCTTGTAGTGTTCTCTTATGATGCTTTTTATATATGCAGTGTGTGTTGTAATTTCTCCTGTTTCATTTCTAATTTTATTGATTTGAGTCCTCTCCCTCTTTTTTCTTGGTGAGTCTGGCTGAAGATTTATCAATTTTATTTACCTTTCAAAGAACCAGCTTTTAGTTTATTGATCTTTGCTATTGTTTTCTTTGTTTCTATTTCATTTATTTCTGCTGTGATTGTTTGATTTCTTTCCTTCTACTAAATATGGGTTTTATTTGTTCTTCTTTCTCTAGTTTCTTTAGGTGTAAGGTTAGATTGTTTATTTGGTATTTTTCTTGTTTCTTGAGATATGGTTGTATTGCTATAAACTTCCCTCTTAGAACTGCTTTTGCTGCATCCCATAGGCTTTGGATTGTTGTATTTTCATTGTCATTTGTCTCTAGGTTTTTTTTTTTTTTTTTTATTTCCTCTTTGAATTCTTCAGTGATCTCTTGGTTATTTAGTAGCATATTGTTTACCCTCCATGTGTTTGTGTTTTTTACAGTTTTTTCCCTGTAATTGATTTCTTTTTTTTTTTTTTTTTTTAAATTTATTTATTTATTGGCTGCGTTGGGTCTTTGTTGCTGCACACGGGCTTTCTCTAGTTGCTGCGAGTGGGGGCTACTCTTCATTGTGGTGCACAGGCTCCTCATTGTCGTGGTTTCTCTTGTTGTGGAGCACAGGCTCCAGGCGCATGGGCTTCAACAGTTGTGGCACATGGGCTCAGTAGTTGCGGCTCATGGGCTCTAGAGCACAGGCTCAATAGTTGTGGCGCACGGGCCCAGTTGCTCCATGGCATGTGGAATCTTCCCAGGGCAGGGCTCGAACCCGTGTCCCCTGCATTGGCAGGCGGATTCTTCACCACTGCGCCACCTAGGAAGTCCTGTAATTGATTTCTAATCTCATAGCATTGTAGTTGGAAAATATGCTTGACACGATTTCAGTTTTCTTAAATTTACCAAGGCTTGATTTGTGACCCAAGATGTGATCTATCCTGGAGAATGCTACATGGTGCACTTCAGATGAAAGTGTAATCTGCTGTTTGTTTTCGGATGAAATGTCCTATAAATATCAATTAAATCTAGCTGGTCTGTTGTGTCACTTAAAGCTTGTGTTTCCTCATTAATTTTCTGTTTGGGTGATCTGTCCATTGGTGTAAGTGGGGTGTTAAAGTCCCCCAGCATTATTGTTACTGTCAAGTTCCTCTTTTATAGTTGTTAGCATTTGCCTTATGTATTGAGGTGCTCCTATGTTGGGTGCATATATACTTATAATTGTTATATTTCCTTCTTGGATTGATTCCTTGATCATTATGTAGTGTCCTTCCTTGTCTCTTGCAATATTTTTTATTTTAAAGTCTCTTTTATCTGATATGAGTATTGCTATACCAGCTTTCTTTTGATTTCTCTTTGCATGGAATATCTTTTTCCATCCCCTCACTTTCATTCTGTATGTGTCCCTAGTCTGAAATGGGTCTCTTGTAGGCAGCATATATATGGGTCTTGTTTTTGTATCCATTCAGCCAGTCTGTGTCATTTGGTTGGAGCATTTAATCCATTTACATTCAAGGTAATTATCTATATGTATATTCCTATTCCCATTTTCCTAATTGTTTGGGGTTTGTTTTTGTAGGTTCTTTTCCTCTCTTGTGTTTCCCACTTAGAGAAGTTCCTTTAGCATTTGTTGTGGGGCTGGTTTGGTGGTGCTGAATTCTCTTAGCTGTTGCTTGTCTGTAAAGCTTTTGATTTCTCTGTCAAATCTGAATGAGATCCTTGCTGTGTAGAGTGTACTTGATTGTAGGTTCTTCCCTTTCAACACTTTAAATATATTGTGCCACTCCTTTCTGGCTTGCAGAGTTTCTGCTGAGAAATCAGCTGTTAACCTTATGGGAGTTGTTGCTTTTAATAATTTTTCTGTGTCTTTAATTTTTGTCAGTTTGATTACTATGTGTCTTAGCGTGTTTCTCCTTGGGTGTATCCTGCCTGGGACTCTCTGCACTTCCTAGACTTGGGTGGCTGTTCCCTTTTCCTTATTAGGGAATTTTTCGACTATAATCTCTTCCAATATTTTCTTGGGTCTTTTCTCTCTTCTCCTTCTGGGACCCCTATAATATGAATGTTGGTGTGTTTAATGTTGTCCAAGAGGGCTCTTAGGCTGTCTTCAGTTCTTTTCATTCTTTTTTTCTTTAGTCTGTTTCACGTCAGTGATTTCCACCATTCTGTCTTCTAGGTCACTTATCCGTTCTTCTGCCTCAGTTATTCTGCTATTGATTCCTTCTAGTGTATTTTTCATTTCAGTTATTTTATAGTTCATCTGTATTTGTTTGCTCTTTAATTCTTCTAAGTCTTTGTCAGATATTTCTTGCAGCTTTTCCATTCTTTTTCCAAGTTTCTAGATCATCTTCACTGTCATTATTCTGAATTCTTTTTTTGGAAGGTTGCCTATCTCCACTTGTTTTAGTTGTTTTTCTGGGGTTTTATCTTGTTCCTTCATCTGGTACAAAATCCTTTGCCTTTTCATTTTATCTGTCTTTCTTTGGCTGTGGCTTTCGTTCTGCAGGCTGCAGGATTATAGTTCCTCTTGCTACTGCTGTCTGCCATCTGGTGGATGAGGCTGTCTAAGAGGCTTGTGTACACTTCCTGATGGGAGGGACTGGTGGTGGGTAGAACTGGGTGTTGCTCTGGTGGACAGAGCTAAGTAAAACTTTAATCAGCTTGTCTGCCAATGGGTGGGGCTGAGTTCCCACCCTGTTGGTTGTTTGGCCTGAGGTGACCCAGCACTGGAGCTTACAAGCTGTTTGATGGGGCTAATGGCAGACTCCAGGAGGGCTCATGCCAATGAGCACTCCCCAAAACCCCCACTGCCAGCATCCCCATCCCTACGGTGAGCCACAGCCACCCCATGCCTCTGCAGGTGACCCTCCAACACCAGCAGGTAGGTCTGGTTCAGTCTTCTATCGGGTCACTGCTCCTTTCCCCAGGACCTGTTGCACACACTACTTTTTTGTGCCCTCCAAGAGTGTAGTCTCTGTTTCCCCCAATCCTGTGGAAGTCTTGAAATCAAATCCTCCTGGCCTTCAAAGTCTGATTCTCTGGGGGTTCCTCCTCCCATTTCTGAACCCCCAAGTTGGGAAGCCTGACATGGGGCTCAGAGCCCTCTCCAGTGGGTGGACTTCTGTGGTATAACTGTTCTCCAGTTTATGAGTCGCCCACTCAACAGTTACGGGATTTGATTTTATTGCGATTGCACCCCTTCTACCATCTCATTGTGGCTTCTCCTTTGTCTCTGGATGTGGGGTGTCTTTTTTGGTGAGTTCCAGTGTCTTCCTGTCAATGATTGTTCAGCAGTTAGTTGTGATTGCAGTGCTCTTGCAAAAGAGAGTGAGCGCACATCCTTCTACCCCACCATCTTGAACCAATCTCACAAAACTGTTATTTCTTTATTATTTGTCTATGAACTCACAGTATCAAGCACAGGGGCACATAGTAATTTTGTTCACCTGACAGGTTTTATGAAGCACTGTTCAGGACACTAAAAAATCAGCAGTAAGCAGAATAGATGAAGTTCCTATCTCATGGAGTTTACATTCCTGGTGGGAGAACACAAGACAGTGAGCAAATAAATAAACAAATATAGTCTGTCTGATGGAAATAGTGCTATGATGAAAATGAAGAAGGGCAAGAGGTATAGGGAATGCTGGGAATAGCAGATCCTGTTTTATAACAGCTGATTATGGTAGGCCTCATTGAGAAGGTGGTGTTTGAGCAAAAACCTGAGGAGGGGGAGGAAGAAAGTTATGTGAATATCCGTGACAAGAGCATTCCAGGCAGGAGGAATGTTAAGTACAAAAGCCTTGAGTCAGGAGTGTGCCTGAGTAGTTTGAGGAACAGTGTGGCTAGAACAAAGTAAATGAGTGAAAAGGGGGTAAGAGATGAGGTAAGGACATTGAAAGGACTTTTGTTTTTACCCTGAGATGGAAAGCCATTGGAGAGTTTTTGAGCATAGGAGTGACAGAATCTGACAATGTTTAAAAAGTATTATTTGGATGGTAAATTTTATGTTATGTCTATTTTCTACAATAAAAAAAATTGAGAAAAAAAGGTATTACTTGGGCTGCTTTGGTAAAAATACACTGCTGCAGAGGGTAGGGGTAAGGGAAGAAGCAGGGAGATAAGTTAGTGGGCTATTGCCATAATCCAGGTGAAAGATAATGGTGGCTTGTTCCAGGGTGATAAAAGTAGAGGTCATAAGAAGTGGTCAAAATCTGGATTTTTTTTTTGGCTACACCACATGTCTTGTCCCTGACCAGGAATCAAATCTGTGCCCCTTGCAGCAGAAGCATGGAGTCCTAACCACTGGACCACCAGGGAATTCTTTGGGTGTGAGCTGGCTAACAGATCTCACAGATTGGAAATGGGGTATGAGAGAAACAGGAATCAAGAATTAGGGCAAAGTTTGTGGCCTAAGCAATTTAGAAGGATGGAGTTACTATTTAAACAAGATGGAGAAGATCACAGGAGGGGCAATATTGAAGAAAAATGATCAGGAATTCAGTTTTTGACATGTTAAGTTTGAGTGCCTGTTAGGTATGCAAGTGGTAATGTCATATTAATGGAAATACCAAGGAGGCAATCTGGAGTTCCAAGGAAACAAACTGGGTTGGAGATATAGACTTGGGAGTCATCCACTTATAGATCTGTGATGGTCAATATGGTAGCCACTAGTTACATGTGACTATTTAAATTTAAATTAATTAAAATTTAATTTAATTTAAAATCCAGCCCTTCAGCCATGCTAGTCACATTTCAGTTTGCAATAGCCACGTGTTGTTAGTGGATACTGTATTAAACAGAGCAGATGTAGAACATTTCCATCATCACAGAAAGTTCTGTTACACAGCACTAATATATATGGTATTTAAAGCCCTGAGACTGGATAAAATCATCAAAGAGTTGGGACTTTCCTGGCGGTCCAGTGGTTAGGACTTGGCGCTTTCACTGCTGTGGGCCTGGGTTTGATCCTTCGTCAGGGAACTAAGATCCCGCAAGCCATGAGGTGCAGCCAAAAAAAAAATCATCAAGGAGTGAGAGTAGATAGAGGGGATAAAAAAGTTTAAGGATTGAGCCCTGAAACACTACAAATTAAGATGTCAGGGTAATGAGGAAGGATCAGCAAAGAGGACAGAAGAAGTGGTGAGTGAGGAGGTAACTCATAAGGACATGGTGATCTAGAAGCCAAATGAAGAAAGTATATCAAGGAGGGAATTATCAACTGTGTTAAATGCTGCTAGTAGGGCAAGTAAGATGAGGACTAAGAATTACCCATTAGATTTATTAAAGATCACTGGTGTACTGTATGAACAGTTATTTGAGTAACAGAGACAAAAGCTGTATTGGAGTGAGTTCACAAGAGAGTGGGAAGGTATGAATTGGAGGGCAGCCAATAGAGACAACACTTTTGAGAAGTTTTGCTATGAACAGAAACAGAGAAATGGGGCAGTAGCTAGAGAGGTAAGTGAGATCAAGAGAGGGTTGTTTCTTTTTCTTTTAAGATAGGACTGTGTACAGCAGAAATAGAAAATATGATTATTCAGGAGAAAGAGGGGAGAATTGTTGGAGAGATGTTCTAAAATAGGCAAAGGGGGACTTCCCTGGTGGTCCAGTGGTTAAGACTCTATGCTGCCAATGCAGAGGGCCTGGTCAGGGAACTAGATCCCACATGCCACACCTAAGAGCCTGCATGCTGCAATTAAACATCCTGCCTGCCACAACTAAGACCTGGCACAGCCAAATAAATAAATAAATAAATAGATAAATAGATAAATAAATAAATATAGGCAAAGGAGGGGGATCTAGTACACAAGTGGAGAATTTGGCCTTAAATAGGAGTAGGGGCCATTTATAATAACAGAAGAGAAGGTAGATCAGTATGTACACAGGCACAGGTAGTTGGGTAGATGTGGCATTGAGAGCTTGTGGAAGTTCTCTGTTGATTGCTTTTATTTTCTTCCTGAAGTAGGAATCAGAGTCATCATCTGATATGAGAATGTAGAAGAGAAGGTATAAAATAGCTATCTAGAAGGAATGGAGAATGAATGGACTAGGAAAATGTAGTAGAACTGCTAGACAGCACTAAGGACCCACTTAAAGTTAGTGGTCACACATTTAAAATGAGACATCGGTATGGTTTTGTGTTCTTGTTCCACCACTGATGGTTGTACTGATGCACAATAAATATTTTTAATTTAATTCAATTGCTATGGAAAATCATGAGGAAAGGTCAAATGGAAAGTGTCATCAAGAAAGTAATGTTTGAACTGGCTCTTAAAGAATATATATGATGCAGTTTGGTATTTGGAGAGGAGGGGTGAGGACCTCCAAGTGGAGGCAGCAACATGTGCAAAGGCCCAGAGGCCTGGAAGAGCAGAGTACGTTCCTTGAACATTTGGAAATCACTGTTGTGGGCCGTGTTCTACCAAGAAACCAGTGTAGTGACTGTGCAAGATTAGAGAGAAAGACTGTCCCTAAAGGGTTGTTATAAATATTAAAGTTCATTAAATCTTATTTCTGTACTTTTTTCAGGTGCTCTTAATGCTCAGCAATACAAGGTTCTCATTGGTAACCGGGAGTGGATGATTAGAAATGGTCTTGTCATTAATAATGATGTAAACGATTCCATGACTGAACATGAGAGAAAAGGTCGGACTGCTGTATTGGTAGCAGTTGATGGTAAGGTTTTCCTTAAGTACACTATGACTCAATGTCATGATCTCAGTTGTTTTCTGTGTATTTTTGAGAGACATCTGAACTATGAGGGTTATTCAGAAGCAGACTGAATGCAAAGTAAAAATGTCAGCAATATATAAAATTGTTACTGATTAATTTAAAATTCTCTTGCGTTTGCCTGCTCTGTTATTTTCCTCTGTAGCCTGTGATTTTAAAAAAAGATAATCAAGGATTTTTTTAAAACCTAAAAATAACATGACATTAAAGTTATAGCAAAGTAAAATATATTCGTAATCTCATCATCTAAACACAATGTTAGTTTTAATTGCATATATTCCATTTCTGGATATATATACACATACACATCATGCACAGAATTACAATATTAGTACATATACTGTTTTTAAATGGGTGCATTTTATTGTATGTAAATTTTACCTTAGTAAAGTTGAATAAAAATTTAAAAATTTAAAATTCCTTGTACACATACTGTTTTATTTTGCCTTATTTTATTTAATAGTAAATGTTTTCAATCTTATTTTAATGTGGCACAATTTATCATACTTATACACTTATACACTATAACTAACTTAATCATCCACGTGTTGGAAATTTAAGCTATTCCTAATATTTTATTATTGCAAACAACATCACTATAAACATCCTTGGAGTGTTAGGTATTTTCTTTTGTTAAATTATTTCTTAGGGTAAATTTCTAGCTATGAGATTAATTAGTCAACATTTATAATCCTTGTTAAGTATGAAGGCAGTATCTTACTGTGGCCTTTTTAGGTCCAGGTAGAAGCAGAAAATACCATTTACTTTTGTTTTTAAGATAAAATAACTACTTGCAGTGAATTTTTTCCCCAGAATAAAATGCCAGTTTTGTTTTACCTTAAAAAGGAAAAAAGTATTAGTTTCCAGTTTCATTTGCCTTTAAATTAGCTAAAGTGTTTGGGCTATTGGCCAATACTTCTCTAAAGTAAGAAAATAAGTTTTTTAATATCAAGTAAAGTCTCTTTTCATTTTCCTATTATTACCTTCGTTAGTAACCCCTACCTCACTCTGAAATTTTCACAACCAAAAATGGAGGCTTGTTGCAGGGTGTGTGGTATAAAGTCTGTGTGGTCTCGGAGATATTTTGAGTTAAGCCAAGCCCTGAACAACTTCGCTTAACAAAATTCATTTCTTTCTGTAATTTTAAGTCAGAATATTATTGTGCTTTCGTAGTATTCCAAATTCTATCTTCTGGTGCTTCTGTATTAGATGAGCTGTGCGGCTTGATAGCTATCGCTGATACAGTGAAGCCTGAAGCAGAATTGGCTGTCCATATTCTGAAATCTATGGGCTTAGAAGTAGTTCTGATGACTGGAGACAACAGTAAAACAGCTAGATCTATTGCTTCTCAGGTAATGGGTTTACTTAGTAGTTGGGGTGGGAATATGTGGTGACTTCTAATTCTTCATGTACATTTTCTTTCTTGCCTTCAGGTGCTAAAGAATTAATATTACCTATTATTTTCATTATCCCTGAGTAGCCATATCTGGCTCCTAAAAGAAGTGGCGTACTATGCAAGAAGGTCTTTGGGTTTTGTCTGGAACTGTTATAAGTAAAAAGCTATTTGCTTAGTTTATGAGATGCTTGAGTGACATCGTACACAGTTTCTGTTGATGCTTCCTTTGAAACATTGCTCCTAGTCTCCACCAGTGCTGCCAGCCTAAGCCAGGCTCTCATCCTCTCATGTGTAAAGTACAGCAGTAGCTCCATGCACGTTCTTCTCTAGTCCATCCTGGATACCACTGATAGAACCATCTTCCATAGCATTTCCACATTTGCCTTCCCTCTAAAACTTTGCTCATATTAGTCTTTTCTACTTTGGAATGCTGTCTCCCCTCATCTATGAAATAATACAAGTAATATATAAATATATTCTTGTATAAAAAATACAGAAGGCTATAAAATAGTTTGTTACCCTTTTTTCCAGGCTCCCTGTCCAGCCCTACCCCCTTACACTTTTTCATATGCTTATATGTTCATATATAGATGGATCCATATAAATTGGATCATTTCTGTACAACTTGTTCAGCAGTTTGCTTTCTTTCAGATAACAATATATATGCCTTGAAGCCTTGTCCATGTCTGAACATATAAAGTTATTTCATTCTTTCTACATCGTTGCATTGAGTTCCATGGTATGGATGTATCATAATTTACTTAACCATTCCTCTAATAAAAAATAATTTATATTGTTTTGAAAACTTTGTTGTTACAAACAGGCAGTAATATACATTGTTGGACATACATCTTTTTATACATGTACAAGTATATTCAAAATATAGCTAGGAGTGGAATTGCTGAACCAAATGACATGCACACTTTGATAGATGCTGCCAGATACCCTCCAAAAAGACAGTACTGGACTTCCCTGGTGGCGTAGTGGTTAAGAATCTGCCTGCCAATTGCAGGAGACACGGGTTCGATCCCTGGTCCTGGAAGATCCCACATGCCGCAGAGCAACTCAGCCCGTGCGCCACAACTACTGAGCCTGCGCTCTAGAGCCCGCAAGCCACAACTACTGAAGTCCACGCACCCTAGAGCCTGTTCTCTGCAACAAGAGAAGCCACCACAATGAGAAGCCTCTGCACCACAATGAAGAGTAGCCAGCCCCTGCTTGCCACAACTAGAGAAAGCCCACGTGCAGCAACGAAGACCCAACACAGCTAAAAATGAATAAATAAATTAAATTAAAAAAAAGACAGTACCAATTTACACACCCACCAACACTGTAATATATCCTTACTATCCCTGGATATTATTAGTCTTTTAAAATTTGGACATCTGGTAGATGGAAAATGATGGCTCCTCATTGCTGAGTTATATTTTAGGTACTCAATAATATTTCTTGAAATGAATGGAGTTTATTTTTCCTCACGTAGGTTGGCATTACTAAGGTGTTTGCTGAAGTTCTACCTTCCCACAAGGTTGCTAAGGTGAAGCAACTTCAAGAGGAGGGGAAACGGGTAGCAATGGTAGGAGATGGAATCAATGACTCCCCAGCTCTGGCGATGGCTAATGTTGGAATTGCCATTGGCACAGGCACAGATGTAGCAATTGAAGCAGCTGACGTGGTTTTGATAAGGGTAAGTCCTGTGGCCTGCCTTTGAGGAGTGTGAGACTGCTCTACATGGTCAGTGACAGTGTTGTATATTGAACACAATGATTCTGTCCTTGTAATTTCCACACTCTTAGTCATTGAGACTGGGAGAATTCAAGATGGGAGTATGAGAAGTCTTAGTAATTACTTCCAGACTTTCTCAATTCAGCGAAGCAAATGAGAACAACAAGCTTCTAAAGTGAAGAATTAGATTTGGGAATATACTTATAATACAGTTATCTTCAACAAATACTTGCTGAGGTTGTTTTAGTGGGATTTAGTCCCTGTATCAGCATACAACCCTAAAAGTGTTTTCAGAACCCTGAGGAAAATTCCTGAAAAACTTCTTCCAAGGCTGATGCAAATTTTTAGCAATATCTGAGTATTGTAGTTAACTCACATATTACCCTAAGGTACACATCTTCTTTGGTATACATGGTATCAAATACAAGTTACTAAGTCTCTTGCTAATATCACAAATATTTCTGTTCTCAGAATGATCTTCTGGATGTAGTGGCAAGTATTGATTTATCAAGGAAGACAGTCAAGAGGATTCGGATAAATTTTGTCTTTGCTCTAATTTATAATCTGATTGGAATTCCCATAGCTGCTGGTATGTCACAGTTAACTTGTATTGCCTTTCTCCTGAAGTCGTAAGAGGCCTACCATATTGGAAGTTTTAGTCTTATTATTAATTTTTAGCTCAGTTTTGTGTGTAGCCTGATGGTATGGTGAGAGGTAATATTAAAATCAATAATTTAAAATTTCAGCATGTTCATTATGGTGTGGAATGTATAAGCATTCTGACAGGTTTATTTTATTTTACCTTATTTTTCCCTCCAACTTTGTATTTTGAAAATTTCAGACCTATATAAACAAGGAAAAAATGATACAATAAAACTTGTATATCCTTCACCTAAATTCACCAGTTAATAATATTTTGCCACATTGCTTCATCTCTTTCCCCATATACTCTCACACACATATGTGCTTATTTGCTTACTCATTTATTTTTTGCTGAAGAGAATAAGTTTGCCTTTAATCTCACTGCCCAAACACAACTATTATTGGTATTTTAGTATATGTCTTTCTGGTCTTTTTTACTCTGTATCGGTTTTTGTCTTGTTTCATTGTTGTAATTATAGCATACAGATAATTTTCTTAATGTTCCGATAGCCAACTTTTTTTTTGTTTAAGGTTGGGAGCCAGATGAGAGAGAGCGAGAGAGAGAGAGAGAGAGGGAAATTGAACAAAGGAATATGACCAACAAAAAGCAGTTTAGAATTATTTAATAATTATTTAATGATCATCCCCATTGCTTAGGGGCTTGGTAGATGTTAGTATTAGTAATAACATAAGAAAAATAGTTACCACTTTCTTCTTGTTCTCTCTGGTTTGAGAGGCAGAGAAGGACATGAAATAACGTGAGAACAATTACAAAGCTATTTATCAAAAGGGACACATAGATGCAGAAAGGACAAAGAGTAAAAGAACAGTCGAAGTCCAGAGAGATTAATTCATGGAGCAAATAATTTTTTAAAAATTATACCAGTAATATATGGTCATTGTAGAAAAAGTAGAAAAATACAGATAAGCACATAAAAATTACAAGTACAATAAGTCTATCTCATCCCCATCATATGAACAAATTTTAAAATGTCTGTCAAAATCAAGTGTGGATGGATTTCTAGAGTATGAACTCTCATACACTATTGGAGAGTTTTTGATCTAATACAGCCACTTTGGAGAGCAACTAAGAAATATCTACCTAAAGTTGAAGATGTGCCCATGTTATAATGTAGCTGTTTCACCTCTAGGTTGTACCCTAGGGAAATTCTCAAACATGTGCACAGGGAGACATGTACAAGAATGTTCACAACAACACTCTATTAGTGAAAAATTGGCAATGACATAAATTTCTACTAACAGGAGGATAAGTGCTGAATAAATATCAAAGAAGGAAATGATTTGTATATATGTATTAGGAACACATTGATAATCTATTTAGTACCGTTTGCTCTAACTAATCCAGATTTGTTTCCTAGGAGTTTTTATGCCCATTGGTTTGGTTTTGCAACCCTGGATGGGATCCGCTGCAATGGCTGCTTCATCTGTTTCAGTAGTACTTTCTTCACTCTTCCTTAAACTGTAAGTATGACGGCTGGCTCATGCTTCTCTTTTATGTTCCTTTTATCACCCCAGTCAGTCTTGCTAGGTTTTATTCTTGTATTGATCCAAACTGTTCTTAATAATAAATATTAACTACGTAATTATAACCTTATGTAGTACATACAGAGCAACCACAAGCACTGAGTGGGGTAAAATCTAGTTTACTGGCTCTGAGAAGTAAGATTTCTGATCATGTGACCCACACAACTCCTTTTGAGCTACTTTCCTAGCAGGGGCAACCTTTATACATTTCATACCAGGCAGATCTCTTCATTTTTTTTTTAGACTTTAAAACAGTGTATAAGTATAAAACACTGGTTTTGTATTTCAGAAGTTGGGGGAAGATATCCAGTCATTAAACGGTCTACAAAACTTATGCCAGTAGATTACACAAAAGACTATGTACAATATAAAAAGAGCTGAAAACAGTCTTCACTGTAAAAATAATTTAAAACAAATTTTTCAATTTAAAATATCATCTATAGCACAAACAGAGATCATGCAAATGGGAAACTAAATATACTGCATTGTTTAGTGTAGTCAAATAAATTCAGATTGAGACATCATTTAGGTAGGGAAATGGCCATTCAATAAAATTCTTTTCTCTGGCAGTAATGGTCCTAGCTGGGTATTTTATGTTTAAAGAACAGCTATATTTCAAACCCTTTTTGTTAAATTGTAATAAATACTAAAACAACATAGGAGTACTTTATTTGAAAGCAATGTTGAGGAAAGGTCTGCAAAATAAATTCTTACTGTGCAATTTTATAAAGTATGAACTTTTTTGAAAGGCTAGAAGCTTCTGCAGCTGAAAAAGTTGATCTCTAGTTTTAAGGCAGGCTAAGCTTTTAAATAAAGACGTTATAGAACTAGTTTCATTAACTATTCTGCTATCACAAGTTACATTACGTTCATCTCCATAATATTAGGCTAGCAGTTTGGTGTTTATTACACCAAATCCTCCCAACAGGAAACATGTACTTACTGGCTTTGGAACTGTAATCAGGAGTCTGTTGCTCTCGTTAATGGGGGGTAAAAAGGTAACAGTCCAAAATATTACACTCTCCCCAGTTGAAGTACCATTATTATTGATTCTTAGAGGCTTTGCAAATTCACATCTTGGCAGTTTAACACTTATGGAAAGGATCATTCCAAGCTCTACCACGGTGATAGGTATTTAAACAACAATGGCAAATATTCTCAAAACTAAGGGGACCCAGGCAGGTCTTTTCATTTTTTAATGTAACAAGCGCCTAGTTCACATTTGATTAATCAAACGAGTATACTTTTGCATCTTTTCAGTTACAGGAAACCAACTTATGAGAATTATGAACTACATGCCCGAAGCCAGATGGGACAGAAAAGTCCTTCAGAAATAAGTGTTCATGTCGGAATAGATGATACCTCAAGAAATTCTCCTAAACTGGGTTTGCTGGACCGGATTGTTAATTACAGCAGAGCCTCCATAAACTCACTGCTGTCTGATAAACGATCACTAAACAGCATTGGTACCAGTGAACCTGACAAGCACTCACTCCTGGTGGGAGACGGCAGGGAAGATGACGACAGTGCGTTGTAACAGACCACAGAGAGTGCTGCTAGATGATGATGTTCTGCACTGACACAGCATTCATGGTCACCTTAGCTTTTTAAAATATTGCAGGGCTCATGCTCTTATGTTAGGGAATCTATTTGAATTGCATTTGTCTGATGGCAAAAATATCTTTTTCAGGGCATCAGCTTGGAACCTAGCTTTATTGAAAATGAATTTCCAGTATTTTTTGTTTTCACTAGCAACAGATAAGGTAGACCAACCAGTGAGGTTTACAAGTCCTGCAATTGAAGATTGCTGAATTGCTGCTAAAGTCATAGATAATTTTTTATTTGACAAAAAAATGTTCAAGAAAAGATAATTAAAAATTTGAAGATTTGAGTGCATAATCTTGAGGAGATTCTCGAGCCCTCCTCCCTGCCAGATTGGGGAGCAACAGCTTTCAAAGCACGGTATAAGAAATCTAGTTTTAGAAGGAAAATAGTAGAAACTGTTTAAAGATAGTTGTGCCTTATTTATTACAGGCTTTCTTCCTCCCTTATTCTCCCTGAATCATTGTCTTTGCATTTGCTTTCTTAGATGCCCCAGTGTGCTTTCTTTTGTTATGTTCTTTCACCATAAAAAAAGCTATGTGTAGGTGGTGTCTCATTGACAAAAATAACTGACAACTTTTCCAGTATCTTGTTTGTTTCTTTATCTTGTAGCTCAAAAGACCTTAAGGGCCCATACAGTTCGCTGCTTCCCATCTTTCCATTGTTGTAAAAAATACATCAAATTCTTCCTTCAGTGACTCCCTAGCTCTGTGCAAGCTTTCAGTTCACTCCTGCTGAGTTCAGCTATAAGTTGTTCTTAGTATCGTCCATCAGCCTCAGTTCAGAAACTTAAGATTTTGAGCCATTTCTACAATTGATTTTTTTTCAAAGATTGACACTACCATCTTTAACATATACGGGTCATAAAAAATTACCTGGATTCACTAAGTTCGTCCTTTTTTGGAAAGAATGCAAGACATTAGCTGATATTTATAATTTAATAGATTTTAATTGTCTTTTGTTGTTTTAGATAATCTCTCAAAATGACTTTAAAATAATGCTATTGCACAAAGCTGCTTTTACCAAAAAATACAGTAAATTATAATACAGAAATAAGAATTTCTGTAGGTTGTTATACCTGTTAGCCAAATCTGTAGTTTCTCTAGTTTAATACATTTGCACTTTGCTAGTTAGTGTGGTTGGCAAATTCACGGGCTTGTTCTCATCGACATATACATTTAGAAATTCCCCTGTGAGTGCCTGGGAGTTAATACACTGGTCAGAGATCTGGTACTTGTATCACTATTTAAATAACTTGTTAACTGCAAGATGGCGTTCAGATGCAGAATATGTAAGTGAAGAAAACTCATAAATAAATTCCTAATATCTATTCCCATTATCATATGTAAAGCTGCTAGCACAATGCCTAGCTCATAGGATTTGGGCTCAGTAAATGTTATTTCCCCTTGAGGTCAGTAATAAATATTAAAAATCATTTTTACAGAGCAGGGTCTAAAGTTAGGTGGAAGTGGAGGATGGGTTTCTTCCTCTCCAACTTCCTTTTTCTCTTGTTCTTTCATACACACTCAGAAAAGTTTACAACATAATTCCATGCTGACTTTTCAGATTTGGAAAAGATCTCATTTTTATCTCAGCTGTCGTAAAGAGAGAACTGAAACTTGATGAAGGTGCTATTAATCTAGGAAGGCAAACCAATTTTAATGAAATGTGAATGAGTTTGTATGTCTAGGCTCTTTTTTAGACCAATGCCTATGCCATCTTCCATGCTTTCAATTTGAATTTTAATATTACTTTCTTATTTTAATTCCAGTGGCCCATCATACCACTTGTTTCTTCTAGAAGAAATAGCTAATACAACAAATGCATAATACAGACTTTTGAAAAAGAAGCACCTTTCTCCCTCTCTCTCTCTCCCCCCCTTCCTCCCCCTCGCCCTCTCCCTCACTGTTACTCTTCCTATCTCTCTGACGCACTTGAACATAGCCAGTTACTACTTTTATTACTATGTGTGTGTTAGAGCCGTCCAGTTGGCCCCACATGCCAAGGGATCCACATGTCATAGGGCAATGAGAAGAGCAGCCTATATAATCTGGGAAAAATCAAGGATATAATTTCAGCCCTTAGTATAGGAACAGAAAACATGCTGTTTAGAAAGAATCCTGCTTTAAATACCTATAGCCGTCTTTGAATTCTCTACCACAAGTCTCTTGCAATTCTGAACTCCCGTTAGCTTCATAGAGCAGCTGTTGTCACCGGAGAGAGAGGTGATATACAGAGGGATCAAAAACATTGCTTTCAGTTAGTAATTAGCTTTAAGTAATTAGTTACTATACAAATTGGTTACTTTACAAAGTAGCTTTAAGTAGTTACTACAAATTTTATAAATGTGTGTGTATGCATCTGTTTATTCATATCATTCATATATTATTAAATAGAAGGAAAATGGATTTATATTTGAATTTGATATTAGAATATTTGAAGTTCTTTATTTGTTGTTCCTTTGTCACTCTTCTGTATTCACTCAGCAACCATGCCCTCAGTCTGAAGATAACAAGGATGTTTTGATATCCAGTGCTGGTTCAGACTCAACTAAGGGGCACCTTTTATCTTAAATATCCAAAGATACCTTTTAAATTTCAAAGGTTAAAACAATAACTATTTAGTGTTGTAGTCTAAAGAAGTATGGTTGTTAGTTGTGAAAACAGAAATGTTATTTTTCGTAGTTTAATATCAACATTTTAACGTGTTAGATCTGATGCCTTGTGAACAAATAATTTTATATTGTGCTTTAACTTTTTAAAAGTTATTCTTTTATTGGATGTATTCTTTGTTCAAAATGCTTAAAATAGCATTGTAGACAAGATGTTTCCAAAAATTTAAGTGTGCATATCTTTTATGTACACAGCTTAAAAATCAAGAATGTATATTCTTAGAGATTTTTTTCCATTACTTGTGGACCTTGCTTTAAAATTATTTTTCTTAATATTTATTTTACTCTATTTTGTTATTTTCTTTGGGTGAGGCGTCTGGTTTACTGGTTGTTTTCATAAGAATAAAAATATTCCTGGGATCACTCCTTTTGGATTTTTTTGTTTCTTTTCAACATTTTAAAAATATTATTTTACCAAATATTAAAAAATATGGATTCATGCCAAATTATTAGCTTTTTTATACTAACTTTGTGTAGTCCTTCTGAAAGTTTATCTGGTATGAGTAACCAGATAAAGCACAAAAGCATGAATTCTTGTTCTTCAATTAAAAGAGCTTCTCTTAATGTCATTGATAGTAAATGCCTTTTGTAGCCAAAACCAGGTGTCTCAACCTTATGCTTTTAGTTAAAGAAATGTTTAATTGTTAAACATCGATTGTTTGATACCCAAAACAGCAGTGGACGATGTTGTGCAATAATCATCTACTGTAGTCAAGATATTCAGTAGTTTGTTTTTCCATAAGCATGTAAGTGATCAATATTTCTGCCAAGGATGTGCCTTCAACTTTATAATTATAGTATTGTAAAAAACATTATTTTTTTGTCAGTGTCTCTTTTGTTAATCATTCAAACTCCTCTACCAGCAGTTCCAAACTACCCTGTGTTTTTAGGTGTCTTTTTTTCGTGTTCGTTTGTTTTAGAACAAGGATGGGGCAGGATTGGAGGCAGCACCACACGTTCACTAAGAGTGGGAGGGAAGAAATCTGTTTTCCTTCAGACTTCACTCCACCTGCTGTATCTTTTAGTGAGGATGAGAAACAAAGGAATATAATTGTCTTCCTTTCCTTTATAGTCTATAATATGTTCTTTATATATTGTCTACCCCAAATGAGCTAAATGGAGACAAGAGCTTTTCTTGCCTTTGGGGCGCCCTATACAGTGTGTATGAGGATCCTACTTAAAATACATTCCCATACCAAACACTTCTTCAAGTTAAGGAAAGGGTTTTAAACCTATTTGTAAGGAAAAACTAAGTTTTATTTCTCTCCCAAACCTTGGGATTATTCAGCGTATTGAAATAGAATTAGAAATGGAAATATAAGAGTAAAATCACTGAGGTATTCACTTAGCTGGCCAGCCTCCCTTTCCTATTGGCGCCTTGACTAACCTCTGAGAAGGACGTGCACTGATAGCGATATCCCAGGTGAGGTTTCACAACTTACCAGACAAAAACAAAACAAAAGCCAGAAACCTTCCAGTTGGGGAAGGCTTTAAAGTCCCTGCTAAGATTCAAATAGAGATGAGAGAGGTGTGGCTGCCTCTTTCACAAATTTCACCTAGGGCCAGCCAGCCCTACTTGCTTAACAACTTCATTTTCATAGATGTGACCACTAGTTGTGGAAATGAGTTACGAGTAAGATATGAAAGGCAAGGCTCTTTAGGACAAGGTTTAAGTGAAATTGCTAGTATAAATAGGATCTCATGCAATTTAAGAAACCTGAAAACTTCGATGCAGGCAATTCTCTCTCTGGAAAAGTTTGAAATAGGCTGAGTCATCTTTGGCATATTGTACCTATTGCTCTCAAATGGCCCCCAGCTTTTCATTGTCAGTGCCCTTCCCTTAGCCCCCAAGGCTGTCTGTAAACTGAAGCGCTGCCATTATTCCTTGCTTCACTCTCACCCAATCAAAAACTTCAGTTTCCTCATTGCAGTTATTATCACCACGCAATAGGAAAAGTGAGATTAATTTAATCCATCCTAAAGTACTAGTAACCTTTAGATCTGACCAGAAGTATTAGCAATTACTTGAAAAGATTATTTTTAAATCCAAATAACTTTATAACTATTGAAATGAAAAACAACAGGCCTTGTGGAAGAGGTTATTTTGTAGAGCCCAGGATCAGCCCTCCTAAGGTCTTCTTCCTTCTTGCAGTGTTTTACCTTCCACTTTTGAATCCACCATTTCTTTAAAAGCACCGCATCTCCGTAGTGATGGAAAGAGCATTGATTTTAGAGCCCACCAGACCTATTTGCAAAATTCCAGTTCTGCCACATACCAGCTGGGTGACTATATTAGTTTCTTATTGTTGCTGTAACAGATTACAACAAGCTTTGTGTCTTTTTTTTAATTTAATTTTTATTTTATATTGGAGTATAGTTGATTTACAATGTGCTAGTTTCAGGTGTACAGTAAAGTGATTCAGTTATACATATACATATATCTATTCTTTTTTAGATTCTTTTCCATTATGTTATTACAAAATATTGAATATAGTTTCCTGTGCTATACAGTAGGTCCTTGTTGGTTATCTATTTGATATGTAGTAATGTGTATATGTTAATTCCATACTCCTCTAATTTATCCCTCCCTGCCCTTTCCTCTTTGGTAACCATAAGTTTGTTTTCTATGTCTGTGGGTCTGGTTCTGTGTAAATAAATTCATTTGTATCATTTTTTTAAGATTTCCACATGTAAGCCATATCATATGATACTTGTCTTTCTCTGGTTTACTTCACTTAGTATGATAATCTCTAGGCCCATCCATGTTGTTGCAAATGGCAGTATTTCATTCTTTGTTATGGCTGGGAAATATTCCATTGTAAATATCTATTATGTCTCCTAAGGATAAGGGAAGAGTATTATCTCACACAACAAGAAGTCCTGAGAGGGGCAGTTCCAAAGTTGAATATCACTGACATCATCAAGGACAGGGTGGCTATAGCAGCTCTTGGAATCACATCTTCACTTAATAACATCCAAAAACCTCGTGTCACAGGTTTTTAAAAACTTCTTATTTTAATTTTTTTTTACTTTTTAAATGAACATACAATAAAATTGGCTCTTTCTTTTGGTGTACAGTTCTATAAGCTTTTTTTTTTTTAATTTTTTTTTCTTTTTTTTTTTTTTTGGGGGGGGGTACACCAGGTTCAATCAACTGTTTTTATACACATATCCCCATATCTATAAGCTTTAATACATGTAAACACTACTATAATCAGTATACAGAAGAGTTCTACTACCCTCCAAAACTCCCTCATATTATCCCTTTGTCACATCTTCCATTCATTCCTAACTTCTGGCAACCACTGATCTACTTTTCTGTCCTTATAATTTTGACTTTTCAGGAATGCCATATAAATAGAATCATACAGTGTGTAACATTTTGAGACTGACTTCTTTCATTCAGTATAATACCTTTGAGATCCATTAAATTTATTGTGTATATCAATGGCTCTTTTGTTTTTATTGCTGACTAGTACTCCATTGCATGGATTTGGCACTGTTTTCTTGTTCATTTGCCCATTGAAGGACATTTGGGTTGTTCTAGTTTTTAGCAATTGTGGATAGGAACCCCATAAACATTTGGGTATAGGTGTTTGCATGAACAAAAGTTTCATTTTCCTAGTGATGTGGTTCTCAGATGGGGGCTATTTTTCCCCCCAAGGGATATCTGACAATGTTTGGAGATGTTTTGATTGTCTCATCTTGGGGGAAGGGGGTGCTACTGGCATCTACTGCGATGCATGTACCAGGGATGCTGCTAAACATCCTAAAATGCATAGAACAGCCCCCCCCCCCACACACACACAATCAAGAATTAGCTGGCCAAAGATGTCAATAGTGCCAGAGTTGTGAAACCCTGGTCTAGGGTAAATGCCCAGGAGTATTTTTACTGGGTCATCTAGTAAGTGTATGTTTTTGAGAAATAGCCAAACTCTTCTCCAGAGTGGTTGTGCCATTTTACATTCCCACCAGCAATATAGGAGAGTTCCAGCTGTTCCACATCACTGCCAGCAAATTGGGATGGTTTGAATAGGTGTGTAGTCATATTCACTTCTGCCACTTTTTAAGAGTTAAGAAATATTTCCAGAATCCCCAAGCAGGATCTACTGTGTCTCATTGGTCAGAATTGCATCACACTTTTCCTAAATCAGTCACAAGCAAGGGATCAGGTTTATCATTCATCATTAAGAGTGCCTGTTTTCTGGGACATCATAATACATAAGCTCTGTAATTTCTTTATACCTTCCCCATATTTTCTGACAAAATAAAAAGTATTACCTATAAGAAACTCCATATTTGACCCTGTTCTTGAAAGACACCTTCACTGTGAACTTTGTAGGGGAGGAGTCAAGAGTTGGCCATCTCCCACATCCATTCCTGTTCCCAGAAGAGTTATCACGGTACCATAAGCAACTCAATTCTAAATCTGCCATCTTTCCTTCTCCTTCCTCCCTTTAGGTATTTCTCCAGTAGTGCAGACTTGAAAATTGGATGGCCTCATGTCAGACCCGGGAGAGATGGGAGGGAATTGTGCACTGATTTAAGAAAAGCATCTGACAAAAATAGAATTCCTTTTATTATTTTAGGAAGGTAACAAAATACATAAAAATAAATGCTCCTTTTTTTGTAGCATCACACTTTCTTGGTTTATAGGCTGTTTGGTTGGAAGAACTTGTATAATCCAGAAAGTGTCCAGATCAGCATTCTGGCGTATTTGCCCACAAAAACAGCACTTACTAGCACCATTAATTTCTTCCATAAATTACTTACTGATGAGCCAGAGTGTGGCTTTGACCTTGCCTTTCTTGTTGCTCAGTTGGGAGAACTGATCACAAATGGTTTCTGGAAAGAAATATATAAAGACACCATCTCTCAGTGGCAAGGGAAGGGGAGAATGTCTTGCTGGTAGGCTTATAAAGATCTTGTTATTAAAGGAAATCTCCCAGGAATAGTACTCCCAGAAAGATGAGTGAAAGGACTGTTTTAGGAATGGTGTCACATAGTGTGACTTTATTTTTCAAAAAAAATTTTTGTGGTTTTCTAAATTGTATCAGTTAAATTATTCTTAAAAAATAAGATATAGGCCTTAGAGCATAGCCAGAATGTTCAGAAGAGCTGGCAGTGTCTCTGGGCAAGGGAGATCCGGGATCTCAAGGAGGAGGAGAAACTAGCCCAGCTCACCAGCAGAAAGTACAGGGATCAAGAGAAGCCACATGGTGCCTGGGTAAACAGTGATATAATCACAGCTCTGTTCCTTACTGGCTAGATGACCTCGGGCAGCTTATTTTTCTGTGTGCCCGTTTCCTCATCTAAAAACTGGGACGATAATAATAATGTCTACCTCATAGAGTTATTTGTTACCTGAGTAAATACATGTAAAGCACTTATTACAATACCTGGCACATGATAAATGGCCTGAATTTTTTTCTATTAGCTATTATTATTTGAAAACAAGAGAGGGTACACAATATAAGTGAGAGTTTTGAAAAAGTCAAAAGAAGGTCCCCCCTCCATGCAAAAGGTCATTGTCACAAAACTTAGGGATCCTGCTAGGAAATGTCTCCTCACTCACAAAAAGACGTTGTCCAGGGGTTACCCCCCCCCCATTATGATGTTATTGGAAAACGTTATTCTGCTTTTATCTCTTTTTCTGAGCAACACCTTTACTGAAACCTTGTGATTTCAGTACTTAAAAGTGAGGAGCACTGGGCTATCAAAGGAAGGTTGATCTCAAGTTTCTGGAGTGTGACACACACAGTAAAAGGCAATCTTGGCCACAGATACTCTAGAGGTGTGTGAAGGAGAGAGCACTATGGTTAAGCTACTAAGACCTGGCTAGAAATTGCTCAGTTCTGATAAGAGCTGACCCTGTAAATCGGTTTCTGTGATGTTTTTTCTTCCCACCCTCTAGTAATGGTTTTGAGTCAGTTCTTGATAGTGTGGCAGATTCAGGATTCAATCTCTTGACTAGCTTCTCTTGGCCACCATTGGGAGAAAGTAACAAATTCTGCACCCCAAACCAAAGAAAATGTAGGACAACATGGGCAATCCTGTCAAATTGGCAAGTTTATGTTAGAAGGAAGGAGTCAGAGGGGAAGGAAGCAGGATGAAACAACATGACCACAATGCTCAGACACAGCTGGGATCTAAGTGAAGCGGAAGCACACCAGTTTCGGTGAGGAAAAAGGGGAAGAGAGGGCTCCCTACCAATCCACATGTGCAATTCCAGGCACTTTGGCTGGAATTGCTCCCAACACAGGGCTTGAACCAGCTGAGCAACCCAAAGAGCTCCCAGGGAGCAAGAAATCTGGAGGAACTTGTGATGGGCAGAAGGTGAAGTCTCATTGAAAACCTGCTTGTTTTGCAACACATGCCAAGCAGGATTTGAAACTCCCTCAGTTCCTGGAGGAAAAAAAAAAAAAAGAAAAAAAAAAAAGATGAGATCTGAAGAGGAAGAAAATGTTTATGCTTTTGGTCACATGTCCTAAGAGCTCAGCAATTATCTTGAGGTTTTGAAGCTTCCCAAGAGAGAAGTTTCTTATTTTAGAGAAATTGACTACAGAAAGATGAGCACCAGGGACATGTACCAAGAGCTTCTCACAGGTATGTTGTTTTCCTTGACCCTTGATTGCATCCCAGAAATATACAAGGAATTATGGGAAGAAATTCTTTCCCAGAATAGTAGCAAGAGATAGATGGCATTATCAGAGACTGAGGGATCAAGAAAATAATGTTTTCTTCAAAGTGATTCATTCACAGATTCCACTATGGACAGTGGTATTATATGGAGGTGGCATAGCTTTTCTTTTTGTATCACTCAACAAGTCTTATTCCCTACTACTTACTCCTTTGCATCTGTACCCAATGACCTCAGAAGCTCTAAGAATTGGGGATCCGAAGAGATATCTGCACCCCCATGTTCATTGCAGCACTATTCACAATAGCCAAGATCTAGAAATAATCTAAGTGTCCAACAGCAGATGAACGGATAAAGAAAATGTGGTATGTATACGCATGGAATAAAACTCAGTCACAAAAAATAGGGAAATCTTGCCGCTGGAAGCAACATGGATAGACCTTGAGGGCATTATGCTGATTGAAATAAGTGAGACAGAGGAAGACAGGTACTGTATGAACTCGCTTATATGTGGAAGCTAAAAAAAAAAACAAACTCATAGAAAGAGAAAGCAGATATGTGGTTGCCAGAGGCAGGAGGTGGAGGCAGGGGAATTGGGTGAAGGTGGTCAAAACATACAAGCTTCCAGTTATAAGAGAAATAAGTTCTGGGGATCTAATATACAGCATGACGACTATAGCTAAAAGTACTGTTTTGTATATTTGAAAGTTACTAAGAAAGTAGGTCTTAACAGTTCTCATCACAAGGAAAAAATTTTTTGTAACTATGTGAGGTGATGGATGTTAGCTAAGCTTATTGTGGTAATCATTTTGCAGCATACACAAATATCACATCATTGTGTTGTACACAATCTTACACAATGTTATATGTCAATTATATCACAATAAAACTGGATAAAAAGAATTTGGGATCCCCAAATATATCCTGAATTAGGTGCTGTATAATTACTGTGCAGAATGTGCTGTGCAAATTATCATAGTGTTTAAAAATGTACTTCTGCTCTCAGACTAATAAACTAAGATAACATATGCAAGTTTAGAGCTAATTTTCATTTTGACCACAGCAGTGATTCTTGATTGGGTTTCACCACACCTCAGAAGTACCAAGAGTAAGCAGTTTGAAGGAAGGAGTAGAATCCTAGATAGCACTCTGGGCCCACATTACCCACAGTCCCTGCAGTAGTGCTTGGGAGCAGGTTTCAAGATCTCTGTTTGTACCACCTGTGCTGAGCTGGTGAGAGTACTGGATTGGTGGTCAAGAGGCCTGGATTTGTTTTATTTACTTATTTATTTATTTATTGAAGTATAGGTGATTTACAACGTTGTGTTAGTTTCTGGTGTACAGCAATGTGAACCAGTTATATATATATATATATATATATATATATTCTTTTCAATATTCTTTTCCATTATCGGTTATTACAAGATATTGAATATAGTTTCCTATGCTATATAGTAGGTCCTTGTTGTTTATCTACTTTATATATAGTAGTGTGTATCTGCTAATCCCAAACTCCTAATTTATCCCTCTCCCCTTCCCCTTTGATCACCCTAAATTTGTTTTCTATGTCTGTGTCTGTTTCTGTTTCATAGATAGTTTCATTTGTGTCATAGTTTAGATTCCACATATGAGTGATATCATATTTGTTTTTGTCTGACTTACTTCACTTAGTATGATCATCTCTAGTTGCATCCATGTTGCTGCAAATAGTGTTATTTCATTTTTTTCTGATTATTATTTCATTGTATATATGTACCACATCTTCTTTATCTGTTCATCAGACAATGGACATTTAGGTTGTTTCCATGTCTTGGCTATTATGAATGGTGCTGCTATGAACATTGGGGTGCATGTATCTTTTTGAAATATGGTTTTCTCCAGATATATGCCCACGAGTGGGATTTCAGGATCACATGGTAACTCCAGTTTTAGTTGTTTCTCTTTTTTATAAATAAATAAATTTGTTTAATTAATTAATTAATTGGCTGCCTTGGGTCTTCATTGATGCATGTGGGCTTTCTCTAGTTGTGGTGAGTGGGGCTACTCTTCATTGTGGTGCGTGGGCTTCTCACTGTGGTGGCTTCTCTTGTTGTGGAGCACAGGCTCTAGGTGTGTGGGCTCAGTAGTTGTAGCACACGGACTTAGTTGCTCCATGGCATGTGGGATCTTCCTGGAACAGGGATCAAACCCATGTCCCCTGCACTGGCAGGTGGATTCTTAACCACTGTGCCACCAGGGAAGTCCCTAGTTTTAGTTTTCTAAGGAACCTCCATACTGTTCTCCATAGTTGGCTGCACCAATTTACATTCCCACCAACAGTGTAGGAGGGTTCCCCTTCCTCCACACCAAGAGGCCTGGATTTGAATCTCAATCATATATAACCACTTACCAGCTAAGTGCAAAGTCATGCTACTTGTCTGGGCCTCATTTCCTCTTCTGTAAAACTTCATGGAGAATTATGTGACAGGATTGTAAATTGCAAAGTGCTAAGTAATTCCTAGGTGTCTCTTCTGGGCATCAAGGCTGTAGACCCCTCAAACTAGAGCATGCACTGTGGATCACCTCCTCTTTTGTCTCCCCTATCCTCAGGTGCATTTTCAAATAATATCACTGTCAAGAAACTTGCAGGGACTTCCCTGGTGACACAGTGGTTAAGAATCCACCTGCTAATGCAGAGGACACAGGTCCCATCCCTGATCTGGGAAGATCCAACATGCTGCGGAGCAACTAAGCCCCTGTGCCACAACTACTGAGCCCGTGCTCTAGAACCCTCGTGCTGCAACTACTGAAGCCTGCACGCCTAGAGCCCATGCTCTGCAACAAAAGAAGCCACTGAAATGAGAAGCCTGCACACCGCAGCAAAGAGTAGCCCCCACTCGCCACAACTAAAGAAAAGCACAGCAGTGAAGACCCAACACAGCCAAAAATAAATACATGAATAATAAATCTTAAAAAAAAGAAACTTGCAAGAGTAGAAATAAAAACATCCACCCATTTTTAGATTCCGTATATGTAAGTTAGCATACAATATTTGTCCTTCTCTTTCTGACTTACTTCACTCTGTATGACAGATTGTAGTTCTATCCACCTCATTACATATAGCTCCATCTCATTCCTTTTTATAGCTGAGTAATATTCCATTGTATATATATGCCACATCTTCTGTATCCATTCATTTGTTGATGGGCATTTCGGTTGCTTCCATGTCCTGGCTATTGTAAATAGTGCTGCAATAAACATGATGGTACAAGTTTCTTTTGGGATTATGGTTTTCTTTGGGTATATGCCCAGTAGTGGGATTACTGGATCATATGCTAACTCACATATACGGAATCTAAAAATGGTACTGATGAACTCAGTGACAAGAATAAGGATGCAGATACAGAGAATGGACTGGAGAACTCAAGGTATGGGAGGGGGCGGGGGGTGAAGGGGAAACAGACGAAGCGAGAGAGTAGCACAGACATATATATACTACCAACTGTAAAATAGATAGTCAGTGGGAAGTTGTTGTATAACAAAGGGAGTCCAACTCGAGGATGGAAGATGCCTTAGAGGACTGGGGCAAGGAGGGTGGGGGGGACTCGAGGTGGGGGAGTCAAGGAAGGGAGGGAATACGGGGATATGTGTAAAAAAACAGATGATTGAACCTGGTGTACCCCCCAAAAAATAAAAAAATAAATAAATAAATAAATAAAAAAACATCCACCCTTCCCAATTTCACAGAGAAAGCACAGAATATTAAAAAAAAGTGAATAGTAATAACAAGGTATGAGCAGTTTAACTTGTGGCGAACTTTCAGCCGAGACTGTTAGAGTGCCTTTTTCAGATGACGTGGAGTGTTATTTGAAGGCGTGTCATACTCTCAGGTTCTGTGTGAGTAATGAAACCGTGTTTTCTAAGAACCCTCATGTGTTTTCTAAGAACCCCACATGTTAGAGGGAAAGGTCCTTTATTCCCTACCCCTTTATACAAGCTCAGGAATGTCTCTGAAGGACACGGCAGTAAAAGCAATGGGGGTCGTCAGCCTTGGAAAAGAACCGCAAGAGTTCTCCTGAGGCATGATAACCCTTGTAAATGTGACAAGATTTGTCTTCTGTTCTTAGAGCTACGCTTGTCTCCTGCCGGAAAATGTCTTGATTTGGGTACTCACGCATCTGCACAGAGACTCAGGTCTCTAAGTTGCGCTCTGTATTAGGTGGGCCCCCATGAGACCGTGACATCTGAGACTGCTGTTCCTTGCTGGGCCAGCCCTGCCCTTTGGGGTCCAGGAGTTGTTGGGAGGAAATTTTACATTATGAAGCAGGTGGCTTGAGGTGCATGTATGTGTGTCACTCTCTGCTTAGTCTAGGAGGCCTTGGCAGGGTTGTGAGCTGATTGTTTTCTGTAGTGATACACAGAGTAAGTATAGATTGACTTCATAACTGAGGATTGGGGCTGGTTCCATTCTCCTCAGCAGTTATTTGATGCAGGGGTAAACTGAGAAAGAGGCCATGGGAATATTTTGACATAGAGGCCTAACTCAGATAAGTAGGCAATGCCAGTTGTTCACAGAGTGTGGTCCCTGGACCAGTAACATCAACACCACCTGGGAACTTGGGAAAAATTCAAGTTCTTGGGCCCCTCTCCAGACCAAATGAATCTAACACTCTGGGGGTGGGGCCCAGCAAGCCATGTTTTAAAAAGCCTTTCAGGTGATTCTGACTCATGTTCAAACGTGAGAACTACTGGATTAAGGGCTTCTCATCCCTGGCTACACACCTGACGCATTTGTTTAAAATACAGATTCTGGAGTGGGGCCCAGGAAATTCCAGTTTTTAATCTCTATGTGATACTGTTGCTCAGGCAGGGCTGAGAACCACAAACACATTCTATCCTTAGGATCAAGTTTCTTGGGACTCTGCTGCGTTTTTGTCATGGGCCTTCCAATCCATTGACTGCACAGTAGGCTGTAGTTTTAGGATTAAGTGGCATATCCTGGCTCAGGACCTGTCTCTGTAATGGAATTGAGGCCCAGGCAGGGAGTGATGCCTGTGTTTCTTGGTAGGGAAGCTAGTGTGCCTCTGCCTATTGGTTCCCTCTCTCCTCCCTTGAAGTTCTAGAGGAAGCAGTTTGCCCTATAGAGTTCCTGTATAGAGGCCTGGAAGAAGAGGCTCTGCAGAAACTAGTGACTGGAGACAGTGGTTGCTAAAATACAGCTATTGTTGCCCATGTATATTCTGCATTTCAAACTAGACATCTCTAATCCCTTTAGTTCTTTCATCATTACTCCCAGCTCCCCTAGTCACATAGTCTTATGACCTCAGATCAGGAACTTCTTTTGCTTTCATTTCTCCATTTTAGAAAGTGGGACTAATACCTGGCATCACCCAAAGTGTGAAGGGAGCAGGCAGTGCTAAGAGAAGGACCAATGAACTAAGCTACCCACATTTGACAATGCATTAAATGTACAAGACAATGAAACCACCTCCATTACACAGTGAAATTTTTGTGGTGAAAAGTCTCTATGCATCATACTTATTTCTTTTTTAAAATTTTATTTATTTATTTGTTTACTGGGCTGTGTTGTGTCTTCGTTGCTGTGCGTGGGCTTTCTCTAGTTGTGGTGAGCGGGGGCTACTCTTTGTTGTGGTGCGCAGGCTTCTCAGTATGGTGGCTTCTCTTGTTGCAGACCATGGGCTCCAGGTGCGCCGGCTTCAGTAGTTGCAGCACGCGGGCTCAATAGTTGTCGTGTGCAGGCTCTAGGGTGTGCGAGCTTCAGTAGCTGTGGCTCACTGGCTTCGTTGCTCTGAGGCATGTGGGATCTTCCCGGACCAGGGATCTAACCTGTGTCCCTTGCATTGGAAGGCAGATTCTTAACCACTATGCCACCAGGAAAGTCCCCATACTTATCTTTAAATCTGGTTTAAAAGTAGTTTCCAGAGGCAAAAATTATTTCATTCATGTAAATATTGAATCCTGGAGCAGCAGTGAGATAATATGAACTTCTGTTTGCAGTTAATTCAGTCCATTATTTTACCTCTTCTCTTGGCTTCCTGTCACAATAGGGGTATATAGAAACAGGGTAACATTTACATACATGTGGGGGAATGTATGTTGGACATGGGCAAATATGGTTCCATTAATTGAGGGTCAATGTGCTAAACATTTGACTTATATCACCGTATTTAATCCTTTCAATAATCTTGTGATATTTTTACTGCCTTTTACAGAAAAGACTGAGCTTATATGATCTGACTTCCCAAAGGAGTCACAATGTCAAGCAGGATTTAAACTCAGGTATGTCTGATTTAAGGGAGATTTCGTTCTTTTACAATCACCGGAGTTGCTGTCACTTACCTAAGCTTCACAGTAATGCTGTTGTTTAAGAAGCCAGCCAGGCTGAAGTGGGCTTTTACTGATAGGTTTAGATGCAGGGGAGAATAATTTGTTCCAGATGATTCACTGAGCTAAGACTGAAATCTAAGTTTTCTGACTATCTACCATACCATAAAGTGCATCTTATATCCGAAATATAAGCAGTCCTTTCTTGCTTCCACAATGCCAATACTGCCCAAGAAATGAAGAAAGAAGCTAGGATGTCCCTACTATTCCCTGGGTTCTAAAATAGGGTCCTGACATTTCAGATGGACAAAAGAAGGTCCTTGGAGATCCGCCCAAAAGGCAAGAATGATATGAGGGTCACATTATCAGATATGTATCACATATAACCAGAGTTGGGAGGGGAGGTCAGCCTTCCTTTGGGCTATACTTTGGAGGCTTTTTAAAGCTTCAGCTGTGGATTTCAAAATATATGTTATCATATATATATATATATATATATATATATACACACACACACACAAAGTGAGGAAAGTGAGGTGGCAGAAAGGTGCAACCATAAATATAATTATTTTATTTATTGAAAAAAACATTTGTATGGTTCTTACTCTGTGCCAGGTGCTGGTACTTGCCATATATTAGCTCATTTAATCTTTAACAGATTTATGCTGGAGGTACAATTATTATCCCAATTGTACAGATGAAGAAATTGAGACTCCGAGAAATTAAATATTTGCCCAAGTCCAGAAAGTCAAGCAGCAGAGTCAGGAGTTAAACCTTGGCAGTCTGGTTCCAGACTCCATACTCTCAATCACTGTATCGTGCTGCCTCTCAAGGCTGCAAGCAGAATTCTAAAACCATAGACTCAGATTTGGAAAGGCCATTAAAGGACTTTCGGTCCAGCCTTCTAATCAATACAGGAATCCCCTCTATGCACTCCCTGTCCTGCTTGAACATTTTCAGTGTCTGGAGTTCAGTATCTCAAGGATCCAATACGGACCTTCTCTGACTGTTGAGAAGTTTATCCTTAAAGTAGGCTGAGGAAGAAAATCAACTCAGTGCAAGTTGGGTGAGCCCATAGTATGTTTAAACCACTCTATTTTGTATATACAAAGATAAGGAAGATGTGGTTCCTGTCCCTTACAGATTCTTAAAAGGGACAAAGATGCATACAAAGCCAAAATGTGATACATAATATAAATACTATAAAATTATATTACATGCTATATTACAAATAAAATAAAGATGAGTTGCAGGAGTGCAGAGGAAGGTGAAACCAATTCTAAGGATGGGAGTTAGGGAAGGCATCATAGAGTTGGTAAGAACTAAGCTCTGTCTTGAAGCTTGGGTAAGATTTCAACAAGCCCAGCTGAGACAGAAGGGCAGGAGAGAAACATCAAATAAGCACAGAAGTGCTTTCTTATGGCTACCCTTCATATAGCTGATGACAGTTATATGATGCTCTGAGTCTGGTTACCTCTTGTTCCCTCGGGTGTTTAGCTTTTCATTTAGTGTTTAAGAGCTTGGGCGTGGGTTTGGATCCTAGTTCTGTCACTCATTACCAGGGCCACATTGACTTTCATGGGCCCTGGGAGCCTTTGCCTTGTGAGCCCCTTCTATTAAAGAAAAACCTACAAAAAATTAAAATTTCCAAGTGTTGGTATAAAGACAAATAATACTATATATTAAAATATTTCCTTCAACCTGAAAGTCCATCTTTTTCATCTGATTTTATAAAGACAATAAAACATTTGTATGGACCCCTGAACGTATTTTGGGCCCTAGACACTGTATCTACTGTGCCTAATTGATAAGTCAACCATGTTCATTACCTTTATGATCTTGGGATACATACTTAAACTCACAGAGACTCAGATTCCTCATCCACAAAATGGGAATAATGATTTAACACCTATAATATCACCTATATCACACGGTTGTGATAAGGATTAAGTGAGATCTTGCACGACAAAAATTAGCACACAATAAAGGGCACTAATATATATTAGCTATACATATGTAGGATGACCATATGCTTTATCATTCAAACCGGAATACTTTTGAGAGTGGAAGGGGCTAATAATTGGATGGGATGACGGCAATAGGCATAAACTGGACGTAATGGTGTATATATATATATATATATATATATATATATATATATATGAATGAGCTGCTTTTCTGATCCTTCACCATGGTAGTTACCCTCCTGTAATATCCCATTTTGTCAATGGCTCATTTAAAATATGGTGAACAGAAAAGTTCTAGGTATGGTTTGATCAGGGGAACAATATTTCATTCATTTAATCCAAGACTGTATTAACTGCTTGAGCAGCTCCATAAATTTAGCTTTTTATAGTTTCTTAAGGATTACCAATAGCAATTTTTTTTCAAAATTATGTCTATAAAGTCTTTTAATATCTTAGAATGTTACTGATCTGGGCTTGGAAACTTCAACTCCTATAGCATTTTGTTTATTCCTATATTGGGTGTTTACTTCTGTGTAGTATAACTTAATTGTGTATGTGAATCCACCTCTCTGTAAATTATTGCTCAAGGGCAGGGACCATGACCTATACATCTTGCTTTAAGCATCACCTTGCATAGTAGCTAAAACAAAGCAGGCACTCAACAAATGTGTAGGAAATGCATTAACACATGAATGCATGAATTTAAAACAGCTATACAGTCTTTAACAATACCTCAACTACCTTGGCATTCAGCTTCCTCAGTCATATTTATTCTATCCTCACTGACTTGAAAATATTGATTGCTGTTGTTTTGACTTAGAAGCTATCAATAAAATATAATTGAGTAGTCTGGGTTTCTCTTTGTTATCTTATGTATGTTATATTCAGGGTGACCAGATGTTGCAGCCTGCTACAGCTCAATTAATGCCTATTATGTTTAACACCACTTTCACTCTCAAAAGCGTCCTGATTCGGTTGATAAATTATGTATAGTCATCTTTCTTATGTCATCTTCCTTCTTCTTTCTGTTCAGAAGATAACCTAAGAATTCCTTAGGTTGTCCTGTTGTCCCCAGTATGTCTTATTTTATAGGCATGTGTCATTTTTACATTTATCCTAGCTAGGTACTGTGTGCTACAGCTTCTCTTCACTTCTAGAAAAGTCAAAAGGAATACATTTAAAGCGTAGAGAATAAGGCTGGAAGATCAGGACTACAAGAAACTGTTGCAGAAATCAAATCGGTCTGTCGAGAAACCAAGCACCACACTCGGAAGGTTGGAGAACTCAGGTTTATTAAGCCGGCGGTCCCAGACGAGCTAACGCTCTAAAGTTCTGGGGCCCCGAGCTCAGGGTGAGCTTTACTTTTATAAGGGTCAGTGTGCATAGTTACAGTTAGCATTGGTTGATTGGTTACCTGGTTACTATAGGTTACGGGCAGTTACAGAGCGTGGGAGTTGCTATGGGTTATGTGCAGGGGGTTTCCAAACAGAAACTTGCAGGAGCAGGAGCAGAATATTCCATACTTATCAGAACATCTTAAGGTTACAATTGATTGCTAGGTCTTTTTCTTATCTCGGCGCAGCAAGCAGATTTTACAGAAGCAGAGCAAGCATGAAGTTATTTCTAGCTGAGTGCAAACTTCTAATTTTCCTCTTCAAAACCACTAAACAAATACTTGTATAAGCTACTAAGAGAGTTGTGGACTCTCCTTCCCTGGACCTTGACAGATCGGCTCAGCATTCGTCTGTTGTATATTACATATGCAGAAGTCTGCTTGATGACCTTTGGAAGTCCCTCCCAGCTCTGAGATTCTCTAACTACTTTTTAAAGCTAGGTTAGCAATAAAGGTCAGTGAGTTATATCTGGGGCTAGGATCAGCATGTAATCCCAGGACGGATTAAGTCATAGGGCAAGAAAATCTCTGTTAGGAAAGGAGCAGATGGGTGGCAGTCTAGACACCTCTTAGTGGAATTTCTGGGTCCATCTTTCTCAAGCTGAGTTCTCAACCTCATCCACAGAAGTCAAGGGCAGTGGTAGCTTGTGCCCTACTCTGCCCGAGTTACACTTCTACTCCTCACTTTCCCACTTAAGAGCAGCTGGCTTAGCTTCTGGGATGGGAGAGGCCAGGGTTGCCCAAAGTCCCACCTGCTCTGAAAGCTCCCTAGTGTCTGGGAACTAAGTAAACCATTGTTTTCTGAATCAGCCTCTTGCATAACTTTGTTATTTAAGGTCAAACTTTTCCAGTATTAGTGAATTACAGCTCCACTCCCCTACCCCCATGCTCCTCTACTTTCATTTCCAGCTCCACCTAGCTCTGGTTCCTGTTGCCCAAGTAAAATAATGCCTTGGTGAACTATACAGTTGCTTTCAGTCCCCTCTTGGATTTTGCTGAAATAGCCCAGGAATTCAGAAATGGTTCTAGCCCCCTGGCAGTGTCAAGAGGATCTCTGCAGCCCCCTCAGCAACACAGAGCATTTATTCCCCTTCCCCTCTCCATTGGGCTCCATGACCCTTCATTTCAGGTCTGCATTCCTCCAGGAGGAACTCCAACTGGTGGATAACATACCAAAAGACTGTGGGCTGACCAGGAGCCTGGTGGCTCAGTGCTCAGCAATAAGCTTTTGGTCTGAGTTACAGTGGATATTAGGCCATTGATTGAATTCTAGGTTACAGATGAAGAAACTGAGACTGAAACAAGCGTATAACTTGAGAATAGATGATAAGTGACAGAGGTGTGACTTGAAGCCAGGTTTTGCAGATTTCAAAGCTGAACCTACTTCTGGTGAGGTCAGCCCAAGAACTTCCCACCTCTTTTCCCAGGAATGGGATGTGTTGAGAAGATCAAGTGCTCCCTGTAAGATTTTTTTATGGTTTTAGAGAATGTGAAGGCTTCAGGCTTCTTAGGGTCCAGGCAATATGCAATCAATTAGCAATCCCTCCAGCTGAGAGACGCAATGGGAATCAATTTCTATTAAGCCTGTATAAACTGTTAAAATTAGGTGTTCTTCTGTCATACAGAGTGAAGTGAGTCAGAAAAACAAATATTGTATATTAACACATATACGTGGACTATAGAAAAATGGTACAAATCAACCGGTTTGCAAGGCAGAAATAGAGACACAAATGTAGAGAACAAACACATGGACACCAAGTGGGGAAAGTGGGGAGGGTTGGGGGGGGAATGAATTGGGAGACTGGAATACCAAATTGTACACTCTAAATATATGCAGTTTATTGTAAAAAATAAAAAAAATAAAAAGTTAAAAAAATTAGGTCTTCTTGTGGTACAGTCTTGGCACGGAGTCAAAACACAAATCCAACTTCAATAGCGTTTCTTAAAGAGAATCTTTTCTACAGATTTTCTTGAAGGGGCAGTACATGGGTTTACACAGTATGTCAAACAGTAAGGCTTGATAAAATCCCTCTTCTCTTGTCCATCTCCACAGCTACAGTTCAAATCTCTGTCTTTTTCTGCTCCCTTCCTCCCCACTTCACACTCTTTCTTTCTCACTCTGTGTTGCTCTCACCACTTCTTCCTTCTCAACACACATAAAAACTTGTGCTCTTTGCCTTCAGGCTTCTGGGACTCGTGTAATGCCCTGGGGCATCTAATCTGTCTCTTGCTCTGGATGTTTTTCTCCTGAAGGGAGAATCCTCACCCTTAACGCTGGTGAATTCTGAATTCTGGTCTCCTTTTCATTAAACCTGTGTGATGTGAAATGATCGTTATGTTATGCAAATCCTGAAAAACTGATGATATTATCAATGAACATGATGTTCTTAATATTTCAGAACAAACTTAAAACACGTAGGCTTGTCTTTTATGATCTTCTTGTATCTGGGTTATCAAAAAAGCCTAAATTTCTGCTTAACAAGAATTGACATTTATTGAGCACCTATGACCTGCCAGGCCCTGTGTTAGGCAATTTCATCCATGTTATCATATGTAAACTTAGCCATGCATGGTGTGGATTTTTTAAATTTATTTCTTATTTTTAAATTTTTTTCTTTAAGAACTTTTATTGAGATACACTTGACATACAATAAACTGCATATATTTAAAGTGTACAATTTGACATTTTTTTTCTTATTAGTAATGTATATATGGCAATTCCAATCTCCCAATTCATTCCCGCCATGTGGTGTGGATTTTTAACTCTCATTTTATAAATTTTCCCAAACTAAGGCTCTCAGGGGTTAAGTCCAGTGTTACACAGAGCAAAGGCTGAAATCTGATTCTGAAACCCATATCCTTTCCACGGTATCAAATTACCTCTTATAGGTAAAGTGAGATATAAACAATAATAATAACAGTTACTTTATGCCTAAAAATATTTGAGGCCACTTCTTTATTTTACTCTGTAATTATTAAACGTATTTTTGCCCCTGAATTAAAAACAATTTAATGATAGCCAAGAGTTTGGTGTTCTCTACACCATAAACCATAAAGTAAAAAGCTAGTACAATTTTTATTATAAATGTTTGACTAATCTACAGATATACTGTCTTTTAAACCTGCCCCCCAAATCCTTAAGCCTTCCCTTCCAGAAAAAGTTTACTAAACCTTTCGGTCAATGGAGATTTTGCTGAGAATGATTGGGTCAGCATTAAATATAAGCCATGTGGAAATGATATTGTTAAGAGAGAATTATCCCTTTGTCTCCTTTTACTGTTCTTATCCTAAAGAAATCCCTGTATCCAGGTTTGTGGGATAGCTATCCATCTAGCAAAATAACATCCTTTCTAGTGGGATTTTCATTGCCCTTTCTGCCAGCTGTGGGACTAGAACCTACATGGACAATCTGGTGGAAGATAAAAGCAAATTGAAATCAGGAAACTTGGGTTCTTCTCATGCTTTTCTTTTGACAAGTCACTTCACCTCTCTGAACATATTATTTTTTAAGGATTTATACTGAGTCATGATAAAGATGGGCTAGTCTTTCACACAAATGGTTTGGCAAGTTAATTCAGTGTATGTGAAATTCTTTTATATCATTTGTCTTTCTTAATCAAAAAGGCTGAGTTTAAAAGTGAATTAGGGACTTCACTGGTGGCACAGTGGTTAAGAATCCACCTGCCAGTCCAGGGGACACCGGTTCGATCCCTGGTCCAGGAAGATCCTACATGCTGTGGGGCAACTAAGCCTGTGCACCACAACTACTGAAGCCTGCACACCTAGACCCTGTGCTCCAGAACAAGAGAAGCCACCGCAATGAGAAGCCTGTGCACTGCAACGAAGAGTAGCCCCTGCTAGCCGCAACTAGAGACAGCCCACACGCAGCAATGAAGACCCAACACAGCCATAAATAAATAAGTAAATAAATAAATTTTTAAAAAGTGAATTAGCATGTATCCCTGAGAAATGAAAACACATGCCCACACAAAAACTTGTACATTAATGTTCATAGCAACTTTATTCATAATAGTCAAAAAGTGGGAACAATCCAGATGTCCATCGACTGATGAATGGATGAACCAACTCTGGTACATCCATACCATGGAATACTACTCAAATAAAAAGGAACAAACTAATAATGTATACAGCAACCTGGATAAATCGTTAGGGAATTTTGTGGAGTGAAAAAGAAAACAACTTAAAAGGTCATGTACTATGTTTCCAACTATATAACATTCTTGAAATGACAGACTTAAAGAGGTAGAGAACAGATTAGCAGTTATTTGTGGTGATAGAATTGTTCTGTATCTTGACTGCAGTAGTGGATATATAAACACACATGTGATAAAATTTTATAGAGTTAAATATACACACACATAAGTACAAGTAAAACTGGGGATATCTGAATAAGTTTGGTGGATTGTATCAATGTCAATATCCTGGTTATAATGCTTTACCATATTTTTTGCAAGATGTTACCATTGGGGGAAACTGGGCAAAATGTATAAGACATCTCTCTGTATACTTCCTACAACTGTATGTGAATCTACATTTATGTCATAATAGAAAGTTTAATTTAAAAACAAAGTAAATTAGGTTTCCTTTTGTCCATTAAAATTCCCTAACCTGAAATGAAGTGTTGAGGCTTAAGAGAAAGAAATTCCAAAGGGTTTAGAATCTTCTGGGTGCTAATTTTAGGCATAGTCTTGTCTGTGCAAATACAGCAGCAGCTGCCTTGAAAAGCCTCTGGTTGAGCTGTTTTCTGAATGGCTCCCTTGATCCTGTCAGTTTCTGCAGTATCACGGGGAGACTTGCAAGTTTGTTGACTTGGCTCCAGTGTGCAGAGAGCCACAGCTCCTCTTTTAGTGTGTGGGTACCCCACTTCAAGTTCTGTGGGCTGGCTTGACAGGGTCCAGTCCAAAAAAAGCAGCTGCATCCTTGTGGGAAGGGGGAAGGGGTGAAACTGGCTGTCAAGCACCAATGCATAGCAAAGGACACAGACAGAAATGTTGACTTAAGAGTATATAGTGGACAGAGGAGGATCAAGAATGGAATCTGGTCGCTAAGGTAGAAAACACTCAATGTTTTGTTTTTCCCTAAAAATGAGCTAACTTCTATATTCTATATTTGTTAATAATTTTTTCCCCTTCTCACATAGTTTGTTGCTTAACGAGGGAGAAGCCAGGTTCCAAGTGTTTTGAGAAGTGGAGCTTTAGAATTTCTATAGCAGTTTCATGCTAGATTGCATGCACACATTATTTTTGTGCTAGTTTTTTTTTTTAATCCTTATTTTGGAGGAAAAAATATTGAGGAACCTGGAATCAAATGCTCAGCTTTCTTTGAGGAACCTGGAATCAAATGCTCAGCTTTCAGATGCTTTTGGTATAGCAAGCTTTGCTACCAAAAAGAAAAGCTTTAGGCTAGGGGCTCTCTAAACAAGGGTGAACTAATGGCAAAGTTATAAACTAGTCAAAGTTGTCTTTCATGACTCCTGCTTTCACCCTTTGTGTACCTTTTTCCCCGTCATTGGGGATCCTTCCCTCCCTACCCCTCACCCAACTGTCCAGTATCCTCATGTCCTCTCCTTACAGACCTTTTTAGAGATTTTCTGTCTGTAAGGACACAGGAGAAGCTGATAACAAAGGAGGAGGGCTGAGGGATTGGGGTGAGAAGGAGCCTTACATTTTTACTGTGTACCATTTTGTGCTCTTTGAATTTTAAATAACTGCATGTACCACCTATTGGAAAAAGTTAAAGCAAAAACTTAAAAACTTTTTTCAGTAAAAACTTTGTTATCAACGCAGTCCATGGCATATAACATTTTGGGAGAAAATGTTCTTGGTTAAAGTTATGTAGGTCAAACCTTATTGGCTTATAAAAGTTTTCAAAGTAAGTGTTTACATTCTAAACTGAAAGCGTGATGCCAATTTAAAAAAAAATTAAAATGACCACAAATATCATTTTTAATCAAAGGCTAAATGCTCTGACTAATCTTTACAAATATGGTAAAAATACATCGTGAATTTTTAAAGCTAGTTCCAATGAAAAATATTCTAACCCAATGTAAGACAAATGTATACTAGCGTGTCTTGACTTTTGGTTCATAAAATATGGTCAGCATAGATAAAATTTTTCTAAAGTATATAAAAATTAAAGAAAGCAGCACAGTGACAATGTCATAAAATTGTTTTAAATAGTATACAGACATCTAGTTTACTATAGAAATTTATTTTTTAATTGAAGTATAGTTGATTTACAATGTTGTCTTAGTTTCAGGTGTACAGCAAAGTGATTCAGTTTATATGTATATTTTTTTCAGATTCTTTTCCATTATAAGATATTATGAGATATTGAATATAGTTCCCTGTGCTACACAGTAGGACCTTTGTTGTTTATCTATTTAATGTAAAGTAGTGTGTATTTCTTAATCCCAAGCTCCTAATTTATCTCTCCCCTGCTTCCACTTTGGTAACCTTTAACTCTGTTTTTTCTGTCTATGGGTCAGTTTCTGATTTGTAAATAAGTTCATTTGTACCCTTTTTCTTAGATTCCACATATAAGCGATATCATATGATATTTGCCTTTCTGTGTCTGACTTACTTCACTCAGTATGACAATCTCTAGGTCCATCCATGTTGCTGCAAATGGCATTATTTTGTTCTTTTTTATGGCTAATTTTCACATTTTCTTTATCCATTCATTTCTTGAAGGACACAGGTTGCTTCCATGTCTTGGCTACTGTAAATACAGCTGCTATGAACATTGGGGAGCATGTATCTTTACTATAGAAAGTTCTTATTTCTTCATAATCCCTGGTAAGGGAACTAGATCCTACATGCATGCCGCAACTAAGGGCCCACATGCCACAACTAAGGAGCCTGCCTGATGCAACTAAGACCCAGCACAACTAACTAAATAAATACATATTGAAAATAAAATAAAATATACATTAATTAAGCTGCTATTAAAAATATATGTAGAGACTTCCTAGGTGGTGCAGTGGTTAAGAATCAGCCTGCCAATGCAGGGGACATATGTTCAATCCCTGCTCCAGGAAGATACCACATGCCGTGGAGCAACTAAGCCCATGCACCACAACTACTGAGCCTGTGTGCTGCAACTACTGAAGCACATGCACCTAGAACCCATGCTCCACAATGAGAAAACACACCACAATGAGGAGCCTGCACACCACAATGAAGAGTAGCCCCCACTTGCTGCAACTAGAGAAAGCCTGTGTGCAGCAACGAAGACCCAACACAGTCAATAAAAAATATATATATATATGTAAACTTACATACATACATACATACATACATACATACATATAATTTCCACGTAAGTAAGATATAGCCTCTGCTTTGAATCACTAATCTGCCACACATTAGCTGTGCAATATTTGTGCAAGCCTGCTTTCTGAGCTTCCAGTTCCCCATGTATAAAATGGGGTTAAGGCTGTTTATATTGCTGAGTTTTGTAATGAGTCATTCGTGCCTGTGAAAATTCTGGACACATAGTAAGTGCTATATATTTTCAAACTTCTGTACTTACTGCCAGTTTATCATTTGTGCAAGAAAGTTGTTGCCCCTGTACATTCTCCCTTAGTTGATGGCTCTATTTCCCCCTCCCTCTTTTGTGTTCTGGTCAAACTCAACTATATTCTTCCTTAAAAAATTAGGAGTATGAGGGAAATTTCCTGACTTGATATATATTAAAACTTATAGCAAATAAAATAATTAATTAAAATCTATAGATGTTCATTCTGTTAACAACAACAAAAAAAATATCATCACTATGATTTACTATATGGAGAGTGTGTCCAATATTATGAGACCAGCATAAAAAAAGGCATAGGAAATGTATGAATTTGAAAAAGATACATAACTTCCATTACCTACAGAGACTATAACCATTAACAGATAAACCTAATAGAATAAACAGTCACTTTTTAAAAACTAAAAACAAAAACCTAATATGAGTTCAAAAAGCTTTATATGCTTATGATCAACAATAACAAAAAATTAAAAACTTATGGCACCCTTGCTATAACTAACTAGAAAATTAAATAAGAAAAAATAAGATACTTCTCAAAATAATAAAATCTAAATGGTTCTAGGAAATACCCTAATACAGAAACACAAAATTTTACAGAGACTATTTTAAAACTTTTTAAAATATAAAGGGGGTTTTGACTAAATGAAGATACACCATGTCTATATTTGGGTGATATAACGTGGCAATTGTACCAATTCATCTCACACTAACTTCCAAATTCAGTGCACTCTCAAATCAAATTCCAGCAGGACTTTGGGAAAAGTTAGTAAACTTACTTACATTTATAATGGAAAAATTTTCATGCATAATCACTTTGAAAATCAACTTGACAAAAAGGGCAATGGAAAAGGATTTACCTATTAGGTATTAAGATATACTTTAAATCTATAATAATAAAATAACATGGTACCCTAGTAGGAACTGATAAGTAAACAAAGGAACAGAAAAGTGAGCTCAGAAATACATTCACGTGTATAGGGTAATTTGATATATGATAAAAGATGCCCCTCAAAGCATCAGAAATGCAACTGATTTTGTTTTTCAGTTTATAGTGAGCTACTTTGCTAACTGGAGAATAGAGCTGGATCCTTACCTTATACAACATACAAAACTGGAATTTAGGTGGATTAGATGTAAATGGGAAAGATAAAGCTAAATGTACAGCATCTAATGTAATCTAAGGAGGAAAAGTTTTTTTAGAAATAGGAATTTCAAAGCAAAATCTCAAAGCAAAAAAAAGTGATGGATTTTACCATAGCATAATTAAAAACTTATGGTCACAAAGAATATCATAGACAATGTTAAGTGATAAATGACATATAGAAGATATATAAATTATTAAAACCAACAAGATTAATATCTAGAATATAGAAAAATGACCACTAATCATCAAGAAAAAAACAAGAAACCCAAAAGAAAAATGGAGAAAGGATATAAATAAGGAGGTCACTGAAAGAAAAGTCCAAAGAAGACATACAGATGGCCAAGAGGCACATGAAAAGAAATGCAAATTAAAACTACAATGAGGTATCACCTCACACCAGTCAGAATGGCCATCATCAAAAGAAATCTATGGGACTCCCTAGGTGGCACAGTGGTAAAGAATCTGCCTGCCAATGCAGGGGACACAGGTTCAAGCCCTGCCCTGGGAGGATTCCACATGCCACGGAGCAACTAAGCCAGTGTGCCACAACTATTGAGCCTGTGCTCTAGAGCCCGTGAGCCACAACTACTGAGCCCATGTGCCACAACTATTGAAGCCCACGCACCTAGGGCCCATGCTCCACAACAAGAGAAGCCACTACAATGAGGAGCCTGCACACCACAATGAGGAGTAGCCCCCGCTCGCAACAACTAGAGAAAGCCCATGTGCAGCAACGAAGACCCAATGCAGCCAATAAAAAAAAAAAAAAAACAGGACCTAACACAGCCAAATAAATAAATAAATAAATAAAATTAAAAAAAAAGAAATCTATGAACAATAAATGCTGGAGAGGGTGTGGAGAAAAGGGTACCCTCTTGCATTGTTGGTGGGAATGTAAATTGGTACAGCCACTATGGAGAATAGTATGGAGGTTCATTAAAAAATTAAAACTAGAACTACCATATGACTCAGCAATGCCACACCTGGGCATATACCTGAAGAAAACCATAATTCAAAAAGATACATGCATCCCAATGTTCACTGCAGCACAATTTACAATAGCCAGGACATGGAAGCAACCTAAATGCCCATCAACAGATGAATGGATAAAGAAGATGTGGTACATATATACAATGGGCTATTACTCAGCCATTAAAAGGAATGAAATTTGGTCATTTGTAGAGATGTAGATGGACCTAGAGACTGTCATACAGAGTGAAATAAGTCAGAAAGAGAAAAACAAATACCATATGATATTGCTTATATGTGGAATCTAGAAAATTGATACAGATAAACTTATTTGCAAAGCAGAAATAGAGACCCAGGCATAGAGAACAGACATATGGACACTAGGCAGGTAAGGTGGGGGTGGGATGAATTGGGAAAATGGGATTGTATAAAACATAACTAATGAGAACCTACTGTATAGCACAGGGAACTCTACTTGATGCTCCGTGGTGACCTATATCGGAAGGAAATCCAAAAAAGAGGGGATATATGTATATGTATAGCTGATTCACTTTGCTGTGCAGCAGAAATTAACACAACATTGTAAAGCAACTAACTTCAATAAAAATTGATAATAATAAAAAAGTCCAAGTAGGTACTGAATATATGGAAAGTTTCTCAAAATCACAAATATTCAGAAATATGTCAGTAAAAGACAAAGCAATATCACTTAAATATCACCAGAATTACAAAAATTATAAACGCGAATAACACCAAGGGTAACTGATGTGAGCAGATGGGCCCTCTTGTGTACTATTCTTTTTTTTTTTTTTTCCTTTCAGTATGTATTTTTTTTCTTTTTTCTTTTTTTTGGGGGGTACACCAGGTTCAATCATCTGTTTTTATACACATATCCCCGCATTCCCTCCCTTCCTTGACTCCCCCCCCTCGAGTCCCCCCCACCCTCCCCGCCCCAGTCCTCTAAGGCATCTTCCATCCTCGAGTTGGGCTCCCTTTGTTATACAACAACTTCCCACTGCCTATATACAGGTAGTATATATATATCTGTGCTACTCTCTCGCTTCGTCTCAGTTTCCCCTTCACCCCCCGCCCCCTCCCATACCTCGAGTTCTCCAGTCCATTCTCTGTATCTGCATCCTTGTTCTTGTCACTGAGTTCATCAGTACCATTTTTAGATTCTGTATATGTGAGTTAGCATACAAGATTTGTCCTTCTCTTTCTGACTTACTTCACTCTGTATGACAGATTGTAGTTCTATCCACCTCATTACATATAGCTCCATCTCATCCCTTTTTATAGCTGAGTAATATTCCATTGTGTATATATGCCACATCTTCTGTATCCATTCATTTGTTGATGGGCATTTCGGTTGCTTCCATGTCCTGGCTATTGTAAATAGTGCTGCAATAAACATGATGGTACATGTTTCTTTTTGGATTATGGTTTTCTTTGGGTATATGCCCAGGAGTGGGATTACTGGATCATATGGTAGTTCTATTTGTAGTTTTTTAAGGAACCTCCAAATTGTTTTCCATAGTGGCTGTACCAACTTACAGTCCCACCAACAGTGCAGGAGAGTTCCCTTTCCTCCACACCCTCTCCAACATTTGTGGTTTCCAGATTTTGTGATGACGGCCATTCTGATTGGTGTGAGGGGATACCTCATTGTGGCTTTGACTTGCATTTCTCTGATGATTTAGTGATGTTGAGCATCTTTTCATGTGTTTGTTGACCATCTGTATGTCTTCTTTGGAGAAATGTCTATTTAGGTCTTCTGCCCATGTGTGGATTGGGTTATTTGCTTTTTTGGTATTAAGCTTCATGAGCTGCTTGTATATTTTGGAGGTTAATCCTTTGTCCGTTGTTTCATAGGCAACTATTTTTTCCCATTCTGAGGGTTGCCTTTTAGTCTTGTTTATGGTTTCTTTCACTGTGCAAAAGCTTTTAAGTTTCATGAGGTCCCATTTATTTATTCTTGATTTTATTTCCATGATTCTAGGAGGTGGGTCAAAAAGGATCTTGCTTTGATGGATGTCATAGAGTGTTCTGCCTATGTTTTCCTCTAGGAGTTTTATAGTGTCTGGCCTTACATGTAGGTCTTTAACCCATTTGGAGTTTATTTTTGTGTATGGTGTTAGGAAGTGTTCTAATTTCATTCTTTTCCATGTTGCTGTCCAATTTTCCCAGCACCACTTATTGAAGAGGCTGTCTTTTTTCCATTGTATACTCGTGCCTCCTTTATCAAAGATAAGGTGCCCATATGTATTTGGGCTTACTTCTGAGTTCTCTATTCTATTCCATTGATCTTCCTTTCTCTTTTTGTGCCAGTACCATACTGTGTTGATCACTATGGCCTTGTAGTATAGTTTGAAGTCAGGAAGCCTGATTCCACCAACTCCATTTTTCCTTCTCAAGATTGCTTTGGCTATTCGGGGGCTTTTGTGTTTCCATACAAATCATAAGATTTCTTGCTCTAGTTCTGTGAAAAATGCCATTGGTAATTTGATGGGGATTGCATTGAATCTGTAAATGGCTTTGGGTAGTACAGTCATTTTCACGATGTTGATTCTTCCAATCCAGGAACATGGTATGTCTCTGCATCTGTTTGTGTCGTCTTTGATTTCTTTCATCAATGTCTTAAAGTTTTCTGCATACAGATCTTTTGCCTCCTTAGGCAGGTTTATTCCTAGGTATTTTATTCTTTTTGTTGCAATGGTGAATGGGATTGTTTCCTTAATTTCTCTTTCTGCTCTTCTGTTGTTCGTGTACAGGAATGCAAGAGATTTCTGTGCACTAATTTTGTATCCTGCTCTTTTACTAAACTCATCAATTAGTGCTGGAAGTTTTCTGGTAGAGTCTTTAGGGTTTTCTATATATAATATCATGTCATCTGCAAAGAGTGACAATTTTACTTCTTCTTTTCCAATTTGGATTCCTTTTATTTCTTTTTCTTCTCTGATTGCTGTGGCTAAAACTTCCAAAACTATGTTGAATAGTCGTAGTGAGAGTGGACACCCTTGTCTTGTTCCTGTTCTTAGAGGGAATTCTTCCAGTTTTTCCCCATTGAGAACAATGTTGGCTTTTGGTTTTTCATATATGGCTTTTATGATGTTGAGGTAATTTCCTTCTATGCCCATTTTCTGGAGAGCTTTTTATCATAAATGGATGTTGAACTTTGTCAAAAGCTTTTTCTGCATCTATTGAGATGATCATATGGTTTTTATCCTTCAATTTGTTGATATGATGTATCACATTGATTGATATGTGTATATTGAAGAATCCTTGCATCCCAGGGATAAACCCCACTTGATCATGGTGTATGATTTTTTTAATGTGCTGTTGCAGTCTGTTAGCTAGTAATTTGTTGAGGATTTTTGCATCTATATTCATCAGTGATATTGGTCTGTAGTTTTCTTTTTTTGTGACATCTTTGCCTGGTTTTGGTATCAGGGTGATGGTGGCCTCATAGAATGAGTTTGGGAGTGTTCCGCCTTCTGCAATATTTTGGAAGAGTTTGAGAAAGATAGGTGTTAACTCTTCTCTAAATGTTTGTTAGAATTCGCCCGTGAACCCATCTGGTCCTGGGCTTTTGTGTGTTGGGAGATTTTGAATCACTGCCTCAATTTCCGTACTTGTGATTGGTCTGTTCATGGTTTCTATTTCTTCCTGGTTCAGTCTTGGAAGATTGTATTTTTCTAAGAATGTATCCATTTCTTCCAGGTTATCCAATTGATTGGCATATAGTTGCTTGTAGTAGTCTCTCATGATGTTTTGTATTTCTGAGGTGTCCGTTGTGACTTCTCCTTTTTCATTTCTAATTCTGTTGATTTGCATCTTCTCCCTTTTTTTTTTTGATGAGTCTGGCTAATGGTTTATCAATTTTGTTCATCTTCTCAAAGAACCAGCTTTTAGTTTTATTTATTTTTGCTATGGTTTCTTTCCTTTCTTTTTCATTTATTTCTGCTCTGATCTTTATGATTTCTTTCCTTCTGCTTACTTTGGGCTTTCTTTGTTTTTCTTTCTCTACTTGTTTTAGGTGTAAGGTTAGGTTGTTTATTCAATCATTTTCTTGTTTCTTAAGGTAGGACTGTATTGCTATAAACTTCCCTCTTAGAACTGCTTTTGCTGCATCCCATAGGTTTTGGGTTGTTGTGTTTTCATTGTCATTTGTTTCTAGATATTTTTTGATTTCCTCTTGGATTTCTGTAGTGATTCCTTGGTTGTTTAAGAGTGAATTGTTTAGCCTCCATGTGTTTGTATTTTTTGCAGTTTTTTTCCTGTAATTGATATCTAGTCTCATGGCGTTGTGGTCTGAGAATATGCTTGATATGATTTCAGTTTTCTTGAATTTGCTGAGGTTTGATTTGTGACCCAAGATGTGATCTATCCTGGAAAATGTTCCGTGTGCACTTGAGAAGAAAGTGTAGTCTGTCGTTTTTGGATGGAATGTCCTCTAAATATCAATTAAGTCGAGATGGTCTAATGTGTCATTTAAAGCTTGTGTGTCTTTATTTATTTTCTGTTTGGATGATCTGTCCATGGATGTAAGTGGGATGTTCAATTCTCCCACTATTATTGTGTTCCTGTTGATGTCCCCTTTTATAGCTGTTAGCATTTGCCTTATGTATTGAGGTGCTCCTATGTTGGGGGCATTGATATTTACCATTGTGATATGTTCTTCTTGAATGGATCCCTTGATCATTATGGAGTGTCCTTCCTTGTCTCTTTTAATAGTCTTTACTTTCAAGTCTAATTTGTCTGATATGAGTATTGCTACTCCAGCTTTCTTTTGACTTCCATTTGCATGGAATATCTTTTTCCATCCCTTTCCTTTCAGTCTATATGTATCCCTTGGTCTGAAGTGGGTTTCTTGTAGGCAGCATGTAGAAGGGTCTTGTTTTTGTATCCATTCAGCCAGTCTGTGTCTTTTGGTTGGAGCATTTAATCCATTTACATTTAAAGTGATTATTGACACATGTGTTCCAATTACCATTTTTCTTAATTGTTTTGGGTTTGTATTTGTAGGTGTTTTCCTTTTCTTGTGTTTCCTACTTAGAGAAGCTCCTTTAGCACTTGTTGTAAGGCTGGTTTGGTGGTGCTGAATTCTCTTAACTTTTGCTTGTCTGGAAAGCTTTTGATTTCTCCCTCAAATCTGAATGAGATTCTTGCTGGGTAGAGTATTCTTGGCTGTAGGTTTCTCTCTTTCAGGACTTTCAGTATATCCTGCCATTCCCTTCTGGCCTGCAGAGTTTCTGTAGAAAGGTCAGCTGTTATCCTGATGGGTTTTCCCTTATATGTTGTTTGTTGCTTTTCTCTTGCTGCTTTTAATATTTTTTCTTTGTGTTTAATTGTCATTAGTTTGGTTAATATGTGTCTTGGTGTATTTCTCCTTGGGTTTATTCTGTATGGGACTCTCTGTGCTTCTTGGACTTGGTTAATTATTTCCTTTCCCATGTTGGAGAAGTTTTCCACTATAACCTCTTCAAATATTTTTTCTGACCCTTTCTTGTTTTCTTCTTCATCTGGGATGCCTATAATTCGAATGTTGGTACATTTAAGGTTATCACTGAGGTCTCTGAGACTGCCTTCTATTCTTTTTATTCTTTTTTCTTTTTCCTGCTCTGTGGCATTTATTTCCCCCATTCTATCTTCCAACTCACTTATTTGTTCTTCTGCCTCAGTCATTCTGCTGGTTATAGCATCTAGAGTATTTTTAATTTCAGTTATTTTGTTATCCATTGCTGTTTGTTTTTCTGAGTTCTTATGAACTGTTTCTTGTACTTTCTCTATTTTGTTATCGAGATTTTGTATCATTTTTACTGTCATTACTCTGAATTCTTTTTCAGGCATTTTTCCTATTTCCTCCTCATTTATTTGGTCTTGTGGGTTTTTTTCCTGCTCCTTTGCCTGCATGGTGTTTCTTTGTTTCCTCATGGTTGTCCAAACTTTTGGGGTTGCTTGTCCTAGCGATAGAGGTGTTTATAGAAGACTGTCCAAGCCTCAGACTAATGTCCAAGTATTGGATTAAACAAATATTAAGTCTAGGAAACACATACATGTATAAGACACTCAATTACTGAATCCGTTAGGACATAAGGCTCTAGAAAGACCTGACAGAACCCCAGTGTGCTATCAGATATTCAAAGAGAAACCCAACAGAACTTGACAACTGAAACAGAACAAATCAGAGACAAAAGCAAAAGCAAACAAACAAAAAAATAACACCCTACACATACAAACATCAATCCAGGGAGATTTTGTAAGCTAGGATGAAATATAGAAAAGAGCCATAGTACCACCAGAGAGAATGGAGATTCTCAGAATGTAATTAGACAATTGTACTAACAACTAAGATAAAGACAAAAGCCTAATATTAAATACCAAGGCAGTGCGTCATCTGGAGAATAGAGCAAGGAGTGTGAGCAGACCGATAGTGTTGCTTATAAGTATGTTAAGATAAAATAAACTTAAAAAGGCTGGAAGAAAGGGGAACAGAAGAGCGTAACGTGGTTGGAAATATGTGAATAAAAAGAAAGGAATAGAAATGTATAAAAGATAGGGATGAAAGGAAAGTATGAGAGATATATTGTCCATACTACCAAAAACTTATCTAGATATAGAAGTATATAAAAAGGCAAAAAAAAAAAGGAATAAAAAATATCATTAAAAATTATGTTATAAAACTTGTAGATCCCTTAGGGCTAAGATCGTATTTAATAAAGAAAAAAAAAATCCAGAACTGATCCCAGAATGGACTAGTTCAATAGGTATTGATACTACTATTTCTGTTACCTTAGCGTCTCAGCTGTAAGTGTCCTTCTCCTTGCCTTGGGTTTTTTTTTTTTGCATTATTCTGTGACCAGCAGAGGTTCCTTTATTGTTCGTCTGTAAGCATTGGTGTGTGGGGAGGGAGAGGGTACAATAGTGGCTCCTTCTCCTGGGAGTGAGTGAGCAGTGGCGCACTGTTGTTTCAGTCGGGCTTGGAGGTGCCTGTTGCAGAGGGCGCTGGTGGCTCAGGCATAAACAGAAAGTCTTAGAGTTGGGCCTCTCTTGGGGTTTTTTTCTTTTTGATGCTGTTGTTTTGTTTTGTTTTTTTTTTTCTCTCGGCAGCCTCCCTGCTGCTGGCATTGCAAGGGGTTTTCATCTAGCCCTGCCCGAGTGCCTGAGGGTGCTTGTTATCCCTGAGCGCCTTAGGTGGCCCACGGGCGTCTCTCCACTGCCTGTTGCAGAGGCGCAGAAAGAGAGAGGCTACACGCGCGGCTCCTCCCCCCCGCCCCTGAGCCTGCAGCCTCCAGCCGCCATCATGGCCGGGCAGCTCTCAGGGACGGGCACTCCTCTCCGCGGACCTCCTCCCTCCTGTCCTCTCGGTCCGTCACCCTACCGGCAACAATGTTTCTCACCCTGAACCAGCTCTCTGGTTCCCACGCTCCCGCTCCCGGACCCTCCGTTCAGCCGCGGATCAATGTCTCGGTCCGGGAACGCTGAGCTGCGCTGTGGACCCTCCGTATGTTTCTCACTCCCTCCCGTCTGCCACAGCTCCGCTGCTTCACCCTCTTTGAGCCCTCGTAGATGCCTCCCTACCGGCTATGTCGGGCTCCCTGCAGTCCTTTCTGTTGTCCGAGGCCGTCTGCTGGTGTTCAGCTGGTTCTCTGTGGGAATTACTGCGTCCTTCCATGCATTCTCAATGCATCTGTGGAGAGGGATGCACTCCATGTCGCTCTACTTCGCTGCCATCTTTTCTCTTCCTCTTGTGTACTATTATTGAGAGTCTTAATAGTACAGACTTCAGTAAATGGCTTACTTATAAAAGCTTTTCCAAGTCATATTTTGTGATTCTGTTAATTGTAATACCATCATGAGTGTAAATGTAGCAATCCAAAAAATTCCCATTTTATTAGGTATATATATATATCTGGTTTTTATAGTAGATGTTTGTTTTGTGATTCTTAGAATTACAAATAGTGCTAGTAATATATGTCACATATTTTTTGTGTGCATTTGAAAATATATACAAAGGAAAGAAAGCAACCCAACTCAATTATACTGTTTCTCTCCTTTCTCTGTGTCTACCAGTGCTCTTGAGACAAGAGCTAGAAAATCCACACAAAGATGGTGTACTAATGTTGGCCCAGTGTTAAGGTGAAAAGAAGGGAATAACCTTTTATTGAGCAGTGTACCAGGCATCAAGCTGGGCACTTTAAGTTGTCCTGTTGAATCTATACAATGTTATGAGGGAATAGGTATTATTACCTCATTGTTTGGATAAGGAAACACTTTCAGAGAGGTTAAATATTGATAATCTGTCAAAGGTCACAGGATTGGAGCCCAGGTCTGGGCTGGTGCTCTTTTCACTACATTACCACAAGTGACTTGGAACAAACAGGTTGAAACTGGGAGACAAGACTGCAGAAACCTTAGGCAGTGCACATCACAAAACAGACTGACAGATCTATGGTTATTGTGGTTGTATTTTTCCTGCTTACCAGAAATGTAATATGCTGATAATGGGTTTGATTGCCTGAGAGATGTAAATGCAAATTGTGGTGAAATGAGTGGCTTTAAAGCAGACTCTGTATTCATTCACATTAAGATAAAGGTAACCTGTAAAGCTGTTTTTTTTTCCCCATCATGATGATTATCTTTTAACTGGACTGAGATCCTTAGACCCCAAAGTGCATCTCCAGTGGTGGAATCTCAGGTATCAGCGCAAACAGTGAAGGGGGTATTTTATTGTGCAGGAGTGAGAGGAGGGTTGGAGAGCTTCTTATTTCTCTAAATTAAATCCAGTGTGTAATTGCCTTCTCTGCCTCCATGTGCTAACAACTTTGATTACAGAAGAAATAACACCGGTCTTTGATGATAAACATAGAGATTGCTTTGGAAGTTGATTTGTTTTGAAAGTTAACTTTGGGACAAATTTTTTTTAGTTTTCCTGAAGAAGCTGTGATATATTTATCAAAAGAGAGAAATGTAAACTAAATAACTTTCTCTTTTTCTTCGCAGCAAAGTTGAAATGGAAGGACCATTCCTTCAAAAATGAGCATCACACATATGAAAGGATTTTTTCCTAATAGTAACTTTGAGGTCTGGGGCTGACAAGATGGGTTTAGAGAACCTACTGCCTCCTCAACAGCTCTGGCTCATTTTAATTGGGTTTTCTCTGCTGTCTTTGGCAGAGACATATGTGTTCAGTAAATGTACACAGTATGAATTGGACATTCACCACGTGATTCTGCATTCTGAAGAAGATCACGAACTTAACAGATGCCATTCATGACATCCCTGGATATACTACTCACCTCAACCTGACACAGAACCAAAGTCAGGTCCTTCCTCCCTATTGCTTCACTAATTTGTCTGGTCTGGTGGACTTTCGATCGGAGTGGAACTTCATTTGGAAAATTAATGAGAGGGCCTTTTGGGGACTTGAAAATCTGACCCTTTTGAATTTAGTAGAAAATAAGATTCAGACTGTGAACAACTCCTTTGAGGGTCTCTCCAACTTTGCTTCTGAGTCACAATCAAATTACCCATATTCACAAAAATGCTTTTGTCCCTCTTGTCAAATTGAAACATTTAAACTTACCTCAAAACTGTATTACTGATTTTTCCAATGTTCTCGAAGCAGTCCAGCATCTTCTGCACCTGGAATACCTTGATCTCACTAACAACAGCATAATATACTTGGACCACAGCCCCAAGTCATTGGTTTCCCTGACCCAGCGGAGCCTGCAGGGGAACAAGCTAATGGAATTAAATTTCTCTGCTTTGTCACTGCCTAATCTGACCACTCTGGATGTCTCTCAGAATAGCCATGGAGTGATTCAGAATGTGGATCTGGAAACTCTGCCCCAACTGAGGAACTTGAATCTGAGTGGAACATTGGTGAAACTAGAGATGCTTCCAGCCAACCACCTACAGAATCTGAGGGAAATGGATCTTATTAACCACAAGTTTAGAGGTGGTCACTTAAACCTTAACACAGTGTGTTGCCTCCTCCAAAATTTACCTATATTAGAGGCTTTGGTTATTTGGAAAAATGCCATTAATGCAGAGGACATAAAGCGCCTTGCCAACTGTACCAGACTTTTGTCTCTTGACCTGAGCCAATGCAATAATCTGGTTCACTTCAATGACAGTGAGTTTGATGCTATGCCCAGCCTCCAAAGGCTGAATCTAAACAAGTGTCAACTTTCCTTTGTCAGCAACAGGACCTGGAGTGCCCTCCAGAACTTGAGATCTCTAGACCTGAGCCATAACAAGTTTAAAAGATTTCCAGAATTTGCATTTTCACCCTTGAGGTACCTACAATCTCTTTTTCTCTCTAGAAATCCCATCACAAACTCAATAATATGGCCTCCTATGGGCTGTATTCATTGAAGGAGCTCAGCTTGGCTGGGTGCTGGATAGTGAAAATTGACAAATACTCCTCTGCTCAATTTCCAAATTTAGAGAGTTTAGACCTTGGATATAACAATATTCGGACACTGAAATTCAGAACCTTTCAGTTTCTGACAAAGCTCCAAGTTCTCATTCTCTCCCAGAACCGCCTGAAAGACATAGACAAGAATGCATTTTCTGGCCTCAATTACCTTCATAAACTTGACTTGGCATACAATATCTTGTCAAGTTTTCAAGCAGGCCTTTTCTTGGGCCTGGAAAATCTAGAAGTTTTGGATCTCAGTTTTAATAAAATTACTTATGAAACCACTAGGACATTGCTATTTCCTCCATTTATGAGCCTCAAGTCTTTGAAACAACTCAACCTAGAAGGACAAATGTATGGGATTCAGGTTGTTCCAACCAACTTCTTCCAAGGGCTGAATGGCCTACAGGAGCTACTCCTAGGAAAAAATCCCATGGTATTCCTAGATCACCTTCAATTTGACTCCCTGATTAATCTCACAAAGTTGGATATCTCAGGAACAAAATCTGGAGACTGAAGTCTGTTTAGATATTTCTTTATTCCAAAAACTCAAAAGACTCAAAATGTTGTGCCTGGAAAACAACAACTTAGAGTCACTGACTCCTGGCCTGTTCTCTGGCTTAGAAAGCCTTCAGGTCTTCTCTTTAAGATTCAACAACCTAAGAGTCATTAATCAAAGTCATCTGGAGAATCTGAAGTCTCTGAAGTACTTTGATCTCTATGGTAACAAACTTCAGTGCAGCTGTGACAATACATGGTTCAAGAATTGGTCAATAAACACAGCAAATGTCCATATCCCCTACCTCTGGAGCTATACCTGTCAGCAGTCAAATATCCAGAGTTTGTTGATAGATTTTGATGATCCTGTGTATAATTTTGACCTGGGAAAAATTTGCTTCTTCTGCTCCTTCAGTGCGGTCCTCACAACCATGGTCTCCTCTTGGTTCATTGCCAAGATGACTCCATCTTTATGGTATGGGTTCTACATATTTCGAGCCTGATACCTGGCCAAGTGGCATAGGACAGAGAAAGAGTTCATCTATGATGCTTTTGTCTCTTTCACTGCCACTGATGAGCAGTGGGTATATGAAGAGCTTGTTCCAGCCCTAGAAGAAGGTGACTAGCCCACCTTCAAGCTCTGTCTTCACCACCAGGATTTTGAACCAGACATAGACATCTTTGAGAACATCCAGAATGCCATCAACACCAGCCGGAAAACTTTGTGTGTGGTCAGTAACCACTACTTGCATAGTGAATGGTGCCAGCTTGAAGTACAGCTGGCCAGCATCAAGATGTTCTATGAGCACGAGGATGTCATCATCTTGATCTTCCTGGAAGAGACCCCAAACTATAAGTTATTCAGCTACCACTGACTCAGGAAACTTGTGAACAGGCAGACATTTATCACCTGGCCGAACAGTGCCCAGGAGAGGCCGCTCTTCTGGGCTCATATTAGAAATGAATTGAGCAACAAATCTGTGGAGAAAGACAACGCACAGCTAATTGTGGCCCAGTGACTGGAAGTCTTTGTGACCTCAAATGCAGTGTGGCCCAAGGTGTGTATAGGCTAAGAGTGTGACTGAATGTACCCGCTCTGCAGGGAGAAGGCTGCTCATGACCATTATTTGGTTAATGTCCATCAGGCAACTGGAAGGGTGAAGGGGGCTGTTTAAGGAAGCTTCAGGAACAGTGTTAGGGCACCTCAACCTTTTTGGCACCACGGATCGGTTTCGTGGAAGACAATTTTTCTATGGATGGGGGAGGGGTTGGATGGTTTCAGGATGATTCAACCCTAACCCTAACCTAGATCCCTCGCATGCGCAGTTCACAGTAGGGTCCGTGCTCCTGTGAGGATCTAATGCTGCCGCTGATCTGACAGGAGGTGGAGATCAGGCGGTAATGCAAGTGATGGAGAGTGGCCATAAATACAGATGAAGCTTCACTTGCTTGCCCGCCGCTCACCTCCTGCTGTGCGGCCCGGTTCCTAACAGACCACGGACAAGTACCAGGGGGCTGGGGACCCCTGTGTTAGGGGCTATAATCCCACTATTAGGGGATTAGCTATCTGGAAAGTGTGCCTGTTTTATTAAGGGGAAATCTTGGGAGACAAATCACCAGAAGGTCTGGGGAGCAGCAGGGTCCTCATATGTGCTTGAGAACATTGCTCAGCTTCTTTATACAAATCAGTTCCCATCAAGATAGATTGAACTATACTCCAAGAACCTGTAACAACAGAAACACCACACACAGGGTTCAATAAAAGCAAAAAAAAAAAAAGTGAGGATTCTGGTGTATTCTCCTTTAGGGCATGAAATTCCGAAGGCCAGCTTCTGTTTAAGTTAGAGCCCAAGAGTTAGGAGAGTCCTAATTTGGATCCATTGATTTACTCAATGGGAAGCAGCCTTGATGATCTAGCACCACAATGATGGTTGCAGAAGCTATCATGTAGCTGTGATAAAACAGACTACATAGAGCAGTTTCTGGCAGCCATTCTTAGACAGGGTTGTAGCCCCAGTGGCTTCATGCTTCAGGCACCAGACACACACCAGTGTCCTGTAGCAGGCAATGTCTATAGGGAGTAACACCCAGCATAGGGGCCATGGCTCTGGTAGTAAGCAAAAGTACTACAAATTCCTGTAGGAAGGAATTTCTTACAGGAAAACTGCTATAAATTCCTGGAGCAAGAGGGGCCATAGGGATCTAGAGGACACCAGCCTACAGTAGGATTTGTAGGGTACCAACACTGTCCTTTTCTGATTGTCTCTACACAAGGACCTGGTCTTTGTGATTGGCTTCCTTCTCCAGTCTGCCCTTTAACCCTAAGACTATGGGAAGAGTTTGTTGAGGGAAAAAGACCCTGATAGGCAGAATCTTTAGCAGCTGCGGTAGTCAAATGTTTACCTCAATGGGCCCTTGCCAGGTCTCTCTTTACTATAAATGACTTCCCTGTGTGAAGAGAGGGCAGCATGTTTCAGACAGGACTTTTGTTAAACTGTTAGGGAAAAATCCAAGGGCATTTGTGTGGGAAATTGTGTCATCAGCTGGATGTTTGTGGGTTAAATATTACATTGTTGCAAGAAATAGTTTACAACCGCTAACAGGACATGCAAGAAATATCACATTAATGGTAAGAAAAAAAAATTAACGGTAAGAAAATTCTTAGTCATTATGGGTTCCTCACCTTCACCCACTAACCCCTCATGTTCTTTCATAAAGCAAAAAAAGAAAAAGTTGGTGGAGGACTTTTGTAGAAAAGACATGCTCAGGAGTGAAAAACAAAACTCTTTTTTTGCATCCTGAAAAAAATGCGGGGCAATTTCTCCAGTCTTTGGTGCACATTGATTACCACTTGTATGCCCATCGTCCAAGCTGGATCCTTGGAGTTTGAGGACTCTGTTGCCTCTGGGCTATGCCTGGCACTGCATTTTGTTTTTTTTTTTTTTGCTGAAATTGGACATAGTCATTCACTTCCCTGGAGATGAAATGGGTCTTGGATCCCACCACTCAAGAAAACAGCAAGTAGACTTCTGTTCTTTTCCTGGTCTTAAGCAACCTTCACCTCTCTGGCTGCTTCAGTCACCATTGTGTGCCCTGCTCACCTCCCATCACGCATGCACACACACACACACACACACACACACACAGACATAATTCAATAAACTAAGACCTGAACAGAGGTTGTAGTCAGACAACTTCAATAGGCATAGGAGCATGTTTCCTGGGGGAGCTATATTTCTCTTATTCTTCCTGATTCTTCCACAGCAGGAAAAATAAAACAAAAACATCTCTATATATTATTCTGCCATGAAATTAATAAGTGAAAATGACTAGCAGACTAAGATCACTGGGAGCATGCCAATCAATGGCTGTATAGGATTCCTTGAAATTATAGTGTGTGATATGAGGGGCACAATACCATGAAGAGAGTGATGGCTGTAGCCTAGTAAGAAAGTACATATTGGTGCATGTGTGTGTAGCCCTTCTTGGAAGGAAAGGTGAATAATTAATAACTTGGACTGGTTATTAAAATGAATAACTGGTTTCATTTTTGAAATGTTGAAGCAATCATGCTGAAACAGAGACTAAATTTTATACACATATTCTAGGAAACCAGATGCACAGCAGTGTTTACCCACGTACTTGGGACCAGCTGCATAATTGCAGGCCCTAATGTAAAATGAAAATGCGGGGCCACTTGTCCAAAAGCTATTCAGAATTTCAAGACAGTGATGGCAGAGCATTAAACCAAGTACAGGGATCTTCTGAGTGTGGGGCCTGGTGTGACTGCACTGGTCACATGCCCATGAAGCTGGCCCTGCTTGTGACTTTCAGGCAGGTGAATAGGATTTGCTCTTCACAACTTAAATCTCCAAACAGGAAAACAGTGGGTATTTCCCACAGAATGTATTATTTAATCTAGTAAAGGGATGATTATTTCCTAAAACAAAGCTATCTTACCAGTCTTTGAGGTCATCTTAAAAAAGAAATGGAATTGTCTTTCGTATTAAAAAAAATACCATCACACCACCACAGATAAAATGGTGCTGTTGTCATTCTTGTTGTTTTAGTCTTGGAAGGGATTGGGGCAGTAACTCAAGTCATACCCATTATACAAATGTTTGCATTATGTTTTTACATGTATCAGATATTTACTTAGCTGGGATACAGGGAAATTCATTTCCTAGACCAAATTATTAGAACTATAGGCATTTTTAAAATGAAGCCATTGGAGCTGTAATTATATAAAAAGATATTTGGAAATGATTATGTAGTTAATTTATCTATCAATCTGCAGTAATAAGAGGTTTAAATTGGAACAGAAAAAAATTTAGATGAGAAAAAGATAAATGTTCTTGCCGGTAAAGCTAGAACTATATTAAGCTTAATTTGTCAGAAAGATGTGAAATTTTTTCCCTACAGATACTGAAAAAAGGGATAGAAATCTCTCTGTTTAGAATTATTTATATGGGCCTACCTGGATGATTTTTAAGTTCATCTTCCAAGCCAGAGTTTATGCCAGCTCTGTATTTATGGGAAAGGGATAATGTCTCTACCTATTGAATATATGTTTTCTTGGAACCACACATTTGCCCTTAATAATAGGATTAGTGATTGAGTGTAAGAGGCAGAGCCAAAATTATTCCTTGGCATGCACAGTGCGGTCCAGAGATCAGAAGCATGAGCGTCACCTGGGATCTTGTCAGAAATGCAGACTCTCAGGCCCAGCCCAGACCTATTGAACCAGAATCTGCATGTTAACAAGATCTTAGAGGATTCTTATGCACATTAAAGCTTAAAAAGCACTGGGTTAAGCAATTATTTACATTGAAGAAGCTCTGGGGAAGGTTCTTCTATCTTCAAATATTAACTCCTCTTAGGTGACACAGTGATCAAAATGTAATAATTAAATATTCTTTGGATTTATCTTCTTGTGATATTTCTCAAAAGAATAACAATAACAATACTATAATTTTACATGTGTTGCTGATTACCATTTCCAAAGCACTTATATACCTATGATCTCACTTGATAACTTTGTGATGGGTAGCCCATTAAACCAATGCACCCTAATCATTTTACCAATAAATATGAAGGTAGGTCAATATTGTATTGCTGTTGCCTCAGGCCAATAAAAACTCAAAGAATACTTTGATGGTAATCATTTTGCAATATATAAATGTATCAAATCAACACATTTTACACCTTAAACCTGCACAGTATTATGTCAGTTATATATCAATAAAACTGGGGAAAAACTGCAAGAATAATATGTAGGTACAGTGAAATATAAGTAAATTATGAGTGCAAAATAGACGAGTTTTGAGATAAAAGATAATATAGCGAGGATATATTTTTAAGTGTGAAAATATAGAATGGTTCATAGAATCCCAGAAAGGATCTTCATCATTGGGTAGATTTAATTATTATGTCTAAAATAACATTCATTCCAATTGTTAAAGTGAAAAAAAAGTGGCTCTGGAAGCTACATATGTGTTCATTCAAAACAGTAAACAACTTGAGCTAGAATTAGCCTAAGAAAATGCAGATACACAATGCAAAAATGAGAATACCTTTATTCTATTAATTTGGGAAGCTATAAAAAGAGGTTTGTAGATATGTCTGGATACTGACTTCTGTAAAGGTTTGTCTGCAGATTAAGAAGGTGACATTGACCCAATAATGTCACTTACTATAGTCATTTTTTATTTTATTATACTGTACCTCTAGGAGGAATTTAAGCCTGTTATAGGTGGCCCATTGCATCCTAAAACATTTAGGAGGAACTGGGATAAAGTTATTGTGGATTATGGTGGCTCTAAGTCTAGTCCTAACAATTTTGTAGTTTCCAAATAAAGTTCTCAATGGAATCTTTCTAAATTGAAAATCATTAAATAAAGTGACACACACAAGGGTACTAACTGGGGGAACTGTTTCCCAAGATGAGAAATGTTAAGCATTTAGTGGAAAGCTATAACTTTTAGGCTCACTGCCACAGGTACTGTGTGGGCTGCGAACACAGTGTTAAGGTGTAGTCCCTAGCTTAATGGAGTTTGCAATCTAATAAGGAGATAACATATATTTGTGCAACATAAAATTAACATGCTAGTCAAACGAATTATACAGACAGTAAATGCTAAATTAATTAGAGAAGAGAAAGATGGCCAGAAGCCAAGTAGCACTAAGGTATGGCAATGAATATCAATGACCAAGGTTTGAGGCTTCACCTGTTAGGAACTGTAAGCCTGTTATCTGACCTCTCTAAACCTCAGTTTCCATTCTGTAAAATCAGAATAATTATAATAGCTTTTTCTAGGCTGTTTTAAAGACTAAGTGAAATAATGTACAGATGGTCTTAGGAGGATGCTTGGCCCATAGATGTTAGCTAAGAAATTCACCTTCCTCATGACTGAAGGACCTGGGACAGAAAGAGCAATGTCTGAGGATGGGCTTACTGAAGAGGAGCAACTAGAAATATTAGAAGCCACCAGCTTTGTCCACTTCACCATTTGCTAAAGGTCATCCCTAAACGAAGACCTGGATTGTTTCCCTCAAAGGATACAGCTCAGCTTTGACGGAACTTCAAGCTTTGTAGAGTACTAAAAGGCAGATTTCATTTCGTTGCTTACCATCCCCTGACATGCCCAACAGAATCTCTGTAATCTAAACTACCTGTGGATGCCCAGGGCCCAAGCCTGCAGCTTTTTAGGGTCAGAAAGGAGATTGGTGTCAGTGAGTTGCAGTGATGAAAGGAAAAGGGGAGTGAGAACATGAAGGAGCAGTGAAGTCCGTGAAATCTGTCTAGGGGAATGGATTCGTGATCTCCGGAAGAAAAGAATTTCTCCTCGGGATCAATAACAAGTCATTGCTCAGGTTTAAGTAAAAAGTAACAGTTTATTAGAGAGCAGTTAGAGAGAGAGTGCAATAGCTTCTGGCACAGACACCAGAAGGGGATGGAGAGACCCCAAAAGGGGTCTTACATGTGTGTCTTATATACCCTAAAAAGAGGAGTTAATTAGCTCACAAGATTCAGAATTTTTCCTTGCAAGTTTCACAAGCATTTAGATAAACACCAAAGAGATTTAAAGTAAGAGCTTTAGAGCAGAAAGAGAAATTAAGGAAACTCTCCCATTCACCATTGCAACAAAAAGAATAAAATACCTAGGAATAAACCTGCCTAAGGAGGCAAAAGATCTGTATGCAGAAAACTTTAAGACATTGATGAAAGAAATCAAAGACGACACAAACAGATGGAGGGACATACCATGTTCCTGGATTGGAAGAATCAACATCGTGAAAATGACTGTACTACCCAAAGCCATTTACAGATTCAATGCAATCCCCATCAAATTACCAATGGCATTTTTCACAGAACTAGAGCAAGAAATCTTATGATTTGTATGGAAACGCAAAAGCCCCCGAATAGCCAAAGCAATCTTGAGAAGGAAAAATGGAGTTGGTGGAATCAGGCTTCCTGACTTCAAACTATACTACAAGGCCATAGTGATCAACACAGTATGGTACTGGCACAAAAAGAGAAAGGAAGATCAATGGAATAGAATAGAGAACTCAGAAGTAAGCCCAAATACATATGGGCACCTTATCTTTGACAAAGGAGGCACGAGTATACAATGGAGAAAAGACAGCCTCTTCAATAAGTGGTGCTGGGAAAATTGGACAGCAACATGGAAAAGAATGAAATTAGAACACTTCCTAACACCATACACAAAAATAAACTCCAAATGGATTAAAGACCTACATGTAAGGCCAGACACTATAAAACTCCTAGAGGAAAACATAGGCAGAACACTCTATGACATCCATCAAAGCAAGATCCTTTTTGACCCACCTCCTAGAATCATGGAAATAAAATCAAGAATAAACAAATGGGACCTCATGAAACTTAAAAGCTTTTGCACAGTGAAAGAAACCATAAACAAGACTAAAAGGCAACCCTCAGAATGGGAAAAAATAATTGCCTATGAAACAACGGACAAAGGATTAATCTCCAAAATATACAAGCAGCTCATGAAGCTTAATACCAAAAAAGCAAATAACCCAATCCACACATGGGCAGAAGACCTAAATAGACATTTCTCCAAAGAAGACATACAGATGGCCAACAAACACATGAAAAGATGCTCAACATCACTAAATCATCAGAGAAATGCAAGTCAAAGCCACAATGAGGTATCCCCTCACACCAATCAGAATGGCCATCATCACAAAATCTGGAAACCACAAATGTTGGAGAGGGTGTGGAGGAAAGGGAACTCTCCTGCACTGTTGGTGGGACTGTAAGTTGGTACAGCCACTATGGAAAACAATTTGGAGGTTCCTTAAAAAACTACAAATAGAACTACCATATGATCCAGTAATCCCACTCCTGGGCATATACCCAAAGAAAACCATAATCCAAAAAGAAACATGTACCATCATGTTTATTGCAGCACTATTTACAATAGCCAGGACATGGAAGCAACCGAAATGCCCATCAACAAATGAATGGATACAGAAGATGTGGCATATATACACAATGGAATATTACTCAGCTATAAAAAGGGATGAGATGGAGCTATATGTAATGAGGTGGATAGAACTACAATCTGTCATACAGAGTGAAGTAAGTCAGAAAGAGAAGGACAAATCTTGTATGCTAACTCACATATACGGAATCTAAAGATGGTACTGATGAACTCAGTGACAAGAACAAGGATGCAGATACAGCGAAAGGACTGGAGAACTCGAGGTATGGGGGGGGGGTGAAGGGGAAACTGAGACGAAGCGAGAGAGTAGCACAGACATATATATACTACCAACTGTAAAACAGATAGCCAGTGGGAAGTTGTTGTATAACAAAGGGAGTCCAACTCGAGGATGGAAGATGCCTTAGAGGACTGGGGCGGGGAGGGTGAGGGGGACTCGAGAAGGGGGGAGCCAAGGAAGGGAGGGAATACAGGGATATGTGTATAAAAACAGATGATTGAACTTGGTGTACCCCCCAAAAAATAAAAAAAATAAAAAAACAAAGTAACTTAAAAAAAAAAAAGTAAGAGCTTTAAAATTTAGTGAATGCCTCCCTGCACCTGTTAACCATCACTCCGGTTCAGTTTGTGTGTTTATGCGGTTAGGAGGAAAGGTCATAAATTCTTAGATACATGAGATGTATACAACAGACCCATAAATTCTCCTAATTGGGTGTCTCTTCTTGCTTAAGTTTATCTTATTCCCATCATATTCCTATCAGCAGAACAGGTTTCCTTGCTATCCCCTGCACAATACTGCCACGTGGTGGTTATTTAATGAACCACAATATCTTTCCTTCCCATAGGCTTGTCCCAATGAACAGCCTTAGTGTTAACTGAGACAATGGGGTGATGCACTGTATTCATTTCTGGTGACTGCTGTAACAAATTACTACAAACATGGTGACTTAAACAACAGAAATTTATTCTCTCATAGTTCTGGAGGCGAGAAGTCCAAAATTAAGGTGTGGCAGGGTCATGATCCCTCTAGAAGCTCTAGGGGAGAATCTGTTCTTTGCTTTTCCCAGTTTGTGATGGTTGCTGGCCACTGTTCCTGAGCTTGTGGCTGCATCACTCCAATCTCTGCCTGCCTCTTCACATGTTCTTTGCCTGTTCTGTGTGTCTGATCTTCCTTTGCCTCTCTCTTATACAGACAGTCATAATGGCATTTAGGACCCACTTGGAAAATCAATGATTTTTTCCTCAGTTTAAGATGCTTAATTGAACAAACATCTGCAAAGACTCTTTTCCAAGTAGGGCAAAATACATAAGTTCCAGGCATTTGATATTGATATATTTTGGGGACCATTTTTTGTCCTAACACATTTATTCTTTATTATCATTTATTATGCATTGTTGGTAATGAATATATAAAATCGATATGCTAGCCAGGGAAGGCTGAGAGGTTAGGATGCAGGATATTGAGTTTTGAATTTGGGTGTGGGGATGAGATAGAGAGGGAAAAGCCTAGAATGTCAACTTTTCTAGGGAAGACCAGCTTGGGTGGGACAGCTCAGTGAGAGATCTTGGGTGGCTGGGAAGCAGCACAGAGGACTTTGGGCACATGGTGTGTAGGAGAGAGTATAGAAAGGGCAAGAAAGGGGTGATGAGCCAAGACTTAACTTCTGTTTGTTTTTAATAAACTGAATGTGAGTGGTCCTAACCTTTAAAATTCTCTATATGTGTAAGATAATGGACACTCTCAAACATTGCTGGTGAGACTGGTGGAGTTGGTAAAATCCTTTTGGAGGACAATTCTACATATATATCATACACTTCCATCCAGTAATTCTAAGTCTAGGAATCTATTTTAAGGATATAATCAGAATACAGGAAGATTTATGCACAAAGATATTTCTTATGTCCTTTCTTTATGTACTCTTCAGTGTTGAAAACAACTCAAATACCTACCTTTAAAAAGCAGTTCTAAGATGGAAGTTTATAGCAATACAATCCTACCTCAAGAAATAAGAAAAACCAAAAAAAGAATCTAACCTTACACCTAAAGAAATGAGAGAAAGAAGAGCAAACAAAACCCAAAGTTAGTAGAAGGAAAGAAATCGTAACGAGCAGAAATAAATGCAATAGAAACAAAGAAAATAATAGCAAAGATCAATAAAACTAAAAGCTGGTTCTTCAAGAGCATAAACAAAATTGATAAATCTTTAGCCAGACTCATCAAGAATAATAGAGAGGATTCAAATTAATAAAATTTGAAATGAAACAGGAGAAGTTACAGCGGACATTGTAGAAATAAAAAGCATCATAAGAGACTATCGCAAGCAACTATATTCCAATAAAATGGACAACCGGGAAGAAATGGACAAATTCTTAGAAAGCTATAATCTTCCAAGACTGAATCAGGGAAATAGAAAATATGAACACACAAATCACAAGTAATGAAATTGAAACTGTCATTAAAAATCTTGCAACAAACAAAAATCCAGGACCAGATGGCTTCACAGGCGAATTCTATCAAACATTTAGAAAAGAGCCAACACCCACCCTTCTAAACTCTTCCAAAATACAGCAGAAGGAGGAACACTCCCAAACTCATTCTATGAGACCACAATCACCCTGATACCAAAACTAGACAAAGACACTACAAAAAAAGAAAGTTACAGGCCAATATCACTGATGAATTTAGATACAAAATCCTCAACAAAATAGTAACAAACAGAATCCAACAACACATTAAAAGGATCATACACTATGATCAAGTGGGATTTATCCCAGAGATGCAAGGATTCTTCAATATATGCAAATCAATCAATGTGATACGCCATATTAACAAACTGAAGGATAAAAACCATATGATCATCTTGATAGATGCAGAAAAAGCTTTTGACAAAATTCAACACCCATTTATGATAAAAGCTCTCCAGAAAGTGGGCATAGAGGGAACCTACCTCAACATAATAAAGACCATGTATGACAAACCCACAGCCAACATCATCCTCAATGGTGAAAACCTGAAAGCATTCCCTGTAAGATCAGGAACAAGATGAGGAAGTCCACTCTCACCGCCACTATTCAACATAGTTTTGGAAGTTTTAGCCACAGCAATCAGAGAAGTAAAAGAAATAAAAGGAATCCAAATTGGAAAAGAAGAAGGAAACTGTCATTTGTTTGCAGATGACATGACACTATGCATAGAAAATCCTAAAGATGCCAGCAGAAAACTACTTGAGCTAATCAATGAATTTGGTAAAGTTGCAGGATACAAAATTAACATACAGAAGTCTCTTGCATTTGTACACACTAACAATGAAAGATTAGAAAAAGAAATTAAGGAAACAATCCTATTCACGATTGCAACAAAAAGAATGAAATACCTAGGAATAAACCTAAGTAAGGAGGTAAAAGGCATATACTCTGAAAACTATAAGACACTGATGAAAGAAATGAAAGACGACACAGATGGAGAGATATACCATGTTCTTGGATTGGAAGAATCAACATTGTGAAAATGACTATACTACCCAAAGCATTCTACAGATTCAATGCAATCCCTATGAAATTATCAATGGCATTTTTTACAGAAATAGAACAAAAAATCCTAAAATTTGTATGGAGGCACAAAAGACCCTGAATAGCCAAAGCAATCTCGAGGGGAAAAAATGGAGCTGGAGGAATCAGACTCCTTAACTTCAGACTATACTACAAAGCTACAGTAATCAAGATAGCATGGTACTGGCACAAAAACAGACATACAGATCAATGGAGCAGGATGGAAAGCCCAGAAATAAACTATGGTCAACTAATCTATGATAAAGGAGGCAAGGATATTCAATGGAGAAAAGACATCCTCTCCAATAAGTGATGCTGGGAAAACTGGACAGCTACATGGAAAAGAATGAAATTAGAACACTCCCTAACACCATACACAAAAATAAACTCAAAATGGATTAGAGACCTAAATATAAGGCCAGACAGTGTAAAACTCCCAGAGGAAAACATGGCAGAACACACTTTGATATAAATCACAGGAAGATCTTTTTTGATCCACCCTGTAGAGTAATGGAAATAAAAGCAAAAAGGAACAAGTGACACCTAATGAAACTTAAAAGCTTTTGCACAGCAAAGGAAACTATAAACAAGATGAAAAGACAACCCTCAGAATGGGAGAAAATATTTGCAAACGAATCAACAGACAAAGGATTAATCTCCAAAATATATAAACTGTACATGCAGCTCAGTATCAAAAAAACAAACAACCCAAACAAAAAATGGGCAGAAGACCTAAACAGGCATTTCTCCAAAGAAGACATATGGATGGCCAAGAGGCACATGAAAAGATGTTCATCATCACTAATTATTAGAGAAATGCAAATCAAAACTTCAATGAGGTATCACCTCACACTGGTTTGAATGGGCACCATCAGAAAATCTACAAACAATAAATGCTGGAGAGGATGTGGAGAAAAGGGAACCCTCCTGCTCTGTAGGTAGGAATGTGGATTGATACAGCCACTATGGAGAACAGTATGGATGTTCCTTGAAAAACTAAAAATAGAATTACCATATGACCCAGCAATCCCAATCCTGAACATATACCCAGAGAACACCATCATTCAAAAAGACACATGCACCCCAATGTTCACTGCAGCACTATTTACAATAGCCAGGACATGGAAGCAACCTAAGTGTCCATCAACAGATGAATGGATAAAGAAGATATGGCACATATATACAACGGAATATTACTCAGCCATAAAAAGGAACAAAACTGGGACATTTGTAGAGACATGGATGGACTTAGAGACTGTCATACAGAGTGAAGTGAGTCAGAAAGAGAAAAACAAATATGGTATGTTAATGCATATATGCAGAATCTAGAAAAATGCTACAGATCAACCGGTTTGCAAGGCAGAAATAGAGACACAGATGTAGAAAACAAACATATGGACATGAAGCAGGGAAAGTGGGGGAGAGTTGGGGTGGGATGAATTGGGAGATTGGGATTACCTTATATACCTTACCAATAAGAAAAAAATATCAAATTGTACACTTTAAATATATGCAGTTTATTGTATGTCAAATATTTGTTTACCTTTAAAGAGTAACAGTTGAAGTGAATTATGGTTCATTTATATGATGAAATATTTGCTAGTCATAAAAGAATATGCTTATAGGGCTTCCCTGGTGGCACAGTGGCTGGGAGTCCACCTGCCAATGTAGGAGACATGGGTTTGATCCCTGCTCCAGGAAGATCCCACATGCCACAGAGCAAATAAGCCCATGTGGCACAACTGCTTAGCCTGCACTCTAGAGGCTGAGAGCCACAAACTGCTGAGCCCATGTGCCGCAACTGCTGAAGCCCGCACACCTAGAGCCCGTGCTCTGCAATAGGAGAGACCACCACAATGAGAAGCCTGTGCACTGCAATGAAGAGTGACCCCCACTCACCACAACCAGAGAAAGCCCATTAGCAGCAACGAATACCCTACACAGCCAAAAATAAATAAATACATAAATAAATAAATAATAAAATAAATCTTAAAAAAAGAGTATGCTTATGAAAAGTGTACAATAACAGAAAAGTATTTTTATGTGAGATGTTAAGTAAAATAAGTAGGAACTATGAATACATACATATATACATACATACATACTTTACACAAATATTAATTCTAAATTGATTCAAGATTTTAAAAATATGCATATATGACCTATTTATATATATATAAATACTTATTGAACTCTTAGAAATTGTGCATAAATATTTAGATGGCATAAGCACCTCTTAAAAAGCATAAACATCATATCATTTCTTGTATCTTTGTATTCATCTAGCTCAGTAAAATCTTGCCTCCTGAAGCTAAATATTTTCCCTTTATGTTTAGTTCAACTTTTGTTCCCAAGCAGTCATGCTTAAAAATTTTTGGATATATACAATGATTGTGTAATATATGCTGAATTAATACAGGAACTGCAGCTATACATTGAACAAATGTGGGTCAATGGCCTCAGTCCTAAATGCTGTAAGGGACTTTGACAGAACCAAATAGAGTGGCAGCACTGCCATTGGTACTGGAGCTCATAGTACTTGGAAAGTAGCACTGATACAGATGAGCAGAAGAAGGAACAATCCCAAACTCATTCTACGAGGCCACCATCACCCTGATACCAAAACCAGGCAAAGATGTCACAGAAAAAGAAAATTACAGGCCAATATCACTGATGAATTTAGATGCAAAAATCCTCAACAAAATACTAGCAAACAGAGTCCAACAGCACATTAAAAAGATCATACACCATGATCAAGTGGAGTTTATCCCTGGAATGCAAGGATTCCTCAATATATGCAAATCAACGTGATACATCATACTAACAAATTGAAAGACAAAAACCAAATGATTGTCTCAATAGATGCAGAAAAAGCTGTTGACAATATTCAACATCCATTTATGACAAAAACTCTCCAGAACATGGGCATAGAAGGAAATTACCTTGACATAATAAAAGCCATATATGAGAAAACAACAGCCAACATCATTCTAAATGGTGAAAAACGGAAAGCAATCCCTCTACAAACAGGAACAAGACAAGGCTGCCCACTCTCACCATTATTATTCAACATCGTTTTGGAAGTTTTAGCCACAGCAATCAGAGAAGAAAATGAAATAAAAGGAATCCAAACTGGAAAAGAAGAAGTAAAACTGTCACTCTTTGCAGATGTCATGATATTATACATAGAAAACCCTAAAGACACTACCTGAAAAGTGCTAGCACTAATCAATGAATTTAGTAAGTAGCAGGATACAAAATTAGTGCACAGAAATCTCTTGCATTCCTATACACTAACAACGAAAGATCAGAAAGAGAAATTAAGGAAACAATCCCATTCACCATTGCAAAAAAAAGACTGAGATAGCTAGGAATAAACCTGCCTAAGAAGGCAAAAGACCTGTATGTAGAAAACTGTGAGACACTGATGAAAGAAATCAAAGATGATAGAAACAGATGGAGGGACATACCATGTTCTTGGATTGGAATAATCAACATTGTGAAAATGACTATACTACTCAAAGCAATCTACAGATTCAATGCAATCCCTATAAAATAACCAATGGCTTTTTCACAGAAGTAGAACAAGAAATTTTATGATTTGTATGGAAACGCAAAAGACCCTAAATAGCCAAAGCAATCTTGAGAAGGAAAGACGGAGTTGCTGGAATCAGGCTCCCTGATTTAAAAGTATACTACAAGGCTACAGTGATCAAGACACTATGGTACTGGCACAGAAATAGAAATATAGATCAATGGAAGATAATAGAGAGCCCAGAGATAAACCCATGCACATATGGGCACCTTATCTTTGACAAAGGAGGCAAGAATATACAATGGAAAAAAGACAGCCTCTTCAATAAGTGGTGCTGGGAAAATTGGACAGCTATATGTAAAATAATGAAATTAGAACACTTACTAACACCATCACAAAAAAAAAACTCCAAATGGATTAAAGACCTAAATGTAAGGCCAGACACTATAAAACTCTTAGAGGAAAACAGGCAGAACACTCTATGACATAAATCAAAGCAAGATCCTTTTTGATCCACCTCCTAGAATAATGGAAATAAAAACAAAAATAAATGAATGGGACCTAATGAAACTTAAAAGCTTTTGCACAGCAAAAGAAACCATAAGCAAGACAAGAAGACAACCCTCAGAATGGGAGAAAATACTTGCCAACTAAGCAACTGACAAAGGATTAATGTCCAAAACTTACAAGCAGGTCATGCAGTTTAATACCAAAAAAGCAAATAACCCAATCCACAAATGGGCGGAAGACCTAAATAGACATTTCCCCAAAGAAGACATGCAGATGGCTAACAAACACATGAAAAGATGCGCAACATCACTAATCATTAGAGAAATGCAAGTCAAATCCCCAATGAGGTATCACCTCACAATGGTCAGAATAGCCATCATCAAAAATCTAGAAACAATAAATGCTGGAAAGGGTGTGGAGAAAAGGGAACTCTCCTGCACTGTTGCTGGGAATGTAAATTGGTCTAGCCACTGTGGAAATCACTATGGAGGTTCCTTAAAAATCTAAAAAGAGAACTACCATATTACCCAGCATTCCCACTCATGGGCATATACCCTGAGAAAACCATAATCCAAAAAGAAACATGCACCCCAATGTTCATATTGCAGCACTATTTACAATAGCTAGGATATGGAAGGAACATAAATGGCCATCAACAGCTGAATGGATAAAGAAGATGTGGCACATATATACAATGGAATATTACTCAGCCATAAAAAGGAATGAAATTGTGTTATTTGTCATGAGGTGAATGGACCTAGGGACTGTTACACAGAGCGAAGTAAGCCAGAAAGAGAAAAACAAATACCATATGCTAAGTCATGTATATGGAATCTAAAAAAATGGTACTGAGGAACCCAGTGACAGAGCAAGAATAAAGATGCGGATGTAGAATGGGCTTGAGGACATGGGGTGGAGAGAGGACAAAGGGGAAGATGGGATGAAGTGAGAGAGTAGCATTGACATAGATACACCACCAAATGTAAAATTGATAGCTAGTGTGAAGTTGTTGCTTAACATAGGGTGATCAATTTTATGATGGGTGATGACTTAGAGGGATAAGGAGGGTGGGAGGGAGTCACCGCAGGGAGGGGATATCATGATATATGTATAAATACAGCTGTTTCACATGTTGTACAGAAAAACTGGCACAACAGTGTAAAACAATTAGATTCCAATAAAGAACTAAAAAAAAAGTCAATATAGAAAAATGTTCTTGGGGGCAGAGTCAAGATGGTGGCGTGAGAAGACACAGAGTTCACATCTCCACATGGCTAGGTCAGTTGCTGGAGGCTGGTGGGTGACCTGAGGCCCAAGGAGACCAGAGGAACCCCTGAGCAACTGAGTCAGACATGAGGGAAGTCAGGGGGGCAGAGAAGTGGAAGCTGGACAGGACCGGTGTCCCTGGGGGGTGGGTGAGGGGGGAAGTTCCCCCTGGGGAGACCCTGGGGGTATAGCAGGATTGGGGGAGTGCATCCAGGTTTCTCCTGTCCAGTTGGCCAGGAAACCTGCTAGGCTCCCATGCCTGGGAGCCTGCTGGGCTCCCCAGTGGGGTCCTCCACCCTCCGAGGCCCCCTCTAGGCTGCTTGGGTCCTATGGGTGTAGGAGAGAGGGAGGAGGGAGAAAGAGGTAGAGAGGTGGACTGGTGGGGGGTCCTTTGAGATCACAGGACCAGGGAGGCTAGCGGGCATTTCCCCTGCCTACTCAGCTGGGGAAGCTGGCAGGGCTCCTGGGCCTTGTCCTTCACTCTCCAGGCCTGCCGAGACCAGCTCGGCGACTCGAGGTGAGTGACGGGTGCCGCAAGCTTGAAGAAGACACAGACACAGACTGAAGAGAAAAGTGGGAACGGGGGGCTCAAGACCTCTCGGATCAAGAGCCCTGCTGACTCATCCCAGGTTGCTTTTATTGAGTTTGTGGGCTAACATTCTCAGGTTACACTCATAAACAATCAAAGGCCTCACATGACTGAGGCAATTATCTTTGTTTACTTCCTGGGTCCGAGTTGAGCAGGTGTGGATTTGAGCTGGGGGTGGAGAGCAAAACAGCCCTGGGGGCAGGAGACCTCTCTCAGATATTAGGGGTCTGTGCCCCACCCGTGTTGGCCCCTCTGCGACTGTGCCTGTCTTAGGTTGTTCCTCCCTTGAGGAATCTTACCCGTCTCTGGCTAACCAGTCATCCTCTAGGGCCAAACAGGGTGATATAAGGAAGGCTCTATGCACCACCCCTGTTGGCCCCTCTGCGGCTGTGCCTGTCTTAGGTTGTTCCTCCTCTGAGGAATCTTACCCGTCTTTGGCTAACCAGCCATCCCTCAGGACCAAACAGGGTGATATTAGTCTCCACGCCCCACACCCTCAGCTCCTCCACTGCTCAAGCAGGACTTTCTGAATCCCATCGCTCGGCCCACATACTTCAACATTTTCAATGTTTCAAAAAGGTTCCAGAATGTCTTCCCACACAGGCCCCCTCCAGTGCATGGGCCCTAGGGGGGTGGGAGGGAGTCGGAAGGGGGAAGAGGAAGAGAGGCAAACTATGGGGGTGGGAAGGATCTTCTCAAGACTGGAAAAACTGGGGAGGGACTGTGGGTATTCCTCTCGATTGGGTCCTCCACCTCCTGGCTGTTGGTCCTAGGGGTCTAGGAGGGAAGTGGTGAGGGGCAAAGAAGACAGGTGTAAGGAGGGAGAGGCACTCTAGGATCAGAGGATTGGGGGAGGTGTGGAAGGCATTTCCTCTTCCCATGGGCCCAGGAGGGCTGCTGAACTCCCGGGCCTGGTCTCTAACCCTTCAGGGCCCCCTCCAAGACACATTGGTCCTGGGGGCATAGGAGGGAGGCAGGGGAGGAGGATGAGAGGCAGACCAGTTGCAGGACGTTCTGGGATCGAAGGACCAGGGGAGGTGCAGAGGGCCTTTCCCCTGCCCACTTGGGCCTGTGGGGCCTGCTGGGCTCCTGAGTCTGGTCCTTCATTCTCTGGGCACCTCTCTGGCTGCATGGGTCTTACAGGTGTGGGAGGGAGGGAGGAGAGGGGGAGAAGAAGAGAGGCAGATAGTGGTGGGGGGGGGACTTTACAGGACTGGAGGATCAGGGGAGATGCCATGGGAAATCTCCTTACCCACTTGGCACCGGGAAGCCTGTTGGGCTCCCAGGCCTGCTCTTCAGTCCCCCAATGGCCCCTCTAGGTTACATTGGTCCTAAGGGTGTAGGAGGAAAGCAGGGGAGAAGAGGAGAGGTGGGTGTGGGAGGGGCCCCCTGGGATTGGAGGATCGAGGGAGGCAGGGAAGACATTTCCCTGGCCCACTAGCCCTGGGAAGCCTGCTGGGCTCACAAACCTGGTCTTCACACTTCAGGGCCCCCTCCAGCCACTTGGGACCTAGGCGAGTGGGAGGGAGGGAGGGGGAGAAGAGGAAGAGAGGCAGACAGGGACCCTCTGAGACTGGAAGATCTGTGGAAGTGCCACAGGCATTTCCCTAGCCCAGTTGGCCCCAGGAAGCCTGTTGGGCATCCGGGTCTAGTCTCCTGCCTTCCAGTGCCCCCTTCAGCCATGAGGGTCCTAGGGGAATAGAAGGGAGGGGGCGGGGAAGAAGAGAGGCCAAGGGGGAGGGACCCTCTGAGATCAGAGGACTGGGGGATGTGCCTAGCATTTCTCCCACCAACTCGGGCCCAGAGAGCCTGCTGGGTTCCTGGACCTGGTCCTTTGCCCCAGGACCAGAGGCATTCCTGGGCCCCTCTGCCTCATTGGGCCTAAGCCCCATTCCCCACCACCCCCAGGGCCTTTTCTAAGAGTAGGCCCCACCCACTGCCTAAACCCAGCCCCTGCCTACACCCCTCTCCCACATCCAAGGCCTTTTCTGGCTTTCTTTATTTCTTTCTTCCTTTTTTCTTTTTCCCACCTCCTCACTTTGGCTGTTGCAGTTGTTTCACTTTCCAGTTGTTGCTTCATCTATTTTTTAAAAAAAATTTTTCTAACACATCTGTTAGTTTTCTGTTCTTATTATATTTTTTATCTTTCTATTGTTCTGCTACTTTTTTTTTTCTTTTCTGCTCCACATGGCTTGTGGGATCTTGATTCACAAGCCCAAGGTCAGACCTGAGCTCCTGATGTTGGAGCTATGAGTCCAAAACATTGGACTAACAGGGAAACCCAGTTCCCAGGGAATATTCATCAGAGTGAGGTCTCCCAGAGGTTCTCACCTCAACACCAAGACCCAGCTATACTCAACAGCCTACAAATTCCAGTGCTTGGTACCTCAGGACAAACACCCAGTGGGACAGGAACACAATCCCACCCATCCAAAGTGGGGGGAAAATGAGATGACAAGAATTATGTCACAGATGAAGGGACAAGGTAAAAATACACAAGACCAAATAAATGAAGAGGAAATAGGAAAATTCCCTGAAAAAGAATTCAGAGTAACGATAGTAAAGATGATCCAGAATCTCAGGAAAAGAATCGAGAAAATACAAGAAATGTTTAACAAAGATCTAGAAGAAATAAAGAACAAACAATCAGAGATAAAAAACACAATAACTGAAATGAAAAATGCACTGGAATGTATCAATAACAGAATAACTGAGGCAGAAGAATGAATAAGTGAGATGGAGGATAGAATGGTGGAAATAAATGCCAAGGAAGAGAATAAAGAAAAAAGAATGAAAAGAATTGAGGACAGTCTTAGAGACCTCTGGGAGAACACTAAACACACTAACATTCAAATTATCGGGCTCCCAGAAGAAGAGAAAAAGAAAGGGTCTGAGAAAATATTTGAAGAGATTATAGTGGAAAATTTCCCTAACATGGGAAAAGAAATAGTCTCCCAAGTCCAGGACGCACAGAGAATCCCATATAGGATTAACTCTAGAAGAAACACACCAAGACACATATTAGTCAAAATAACAAAAATTAAATTTAAAGAAAAAATATTAAAAATAGCAAAGGAAAAGCAAAAAATAACATACAAAGGAAACCCCATAAGGTTATCAGCCGATTTTTCTGCAGAAAGTCTACAGGCCAGAAGGGAGTGGCACGATATACTTAAAGTAATGAAAGAGAAAACCCTACAACCAAGATTACTCTACCCAGCAAGAATCTTATTTAGATTTGACAGAGAAATCAAAAGATTTGCAGACAAGCAAAAACTAAGAGAATTCAGCACCACCAAACCAGCTTTACAACAAATGCTAAAGGAAATTCTCTAGGAGGGAAACACAAGAGAAGAAAAAGACCCACAAAAACAAACCCAACACAATTAAGAAAATGGTAATAGGAACATACATATCAATAATAACATTGAATGTAAATGGATTAAATGTTCCAACCAAAAGACATAGACTGGCTGAATGGATACATGAACAAAACCCACATATATGTTGTCTACAAGAGACCAATTTCAGTCCTAGGAACACATACAGACTGAAAGTGAAGGGATGGAAAAAGATATTACATGCAAATGGAAATCAAAAGAAAGCTTGAGTAGCAATACTCATATCAGATAAAATAGACTTTAAAATGAAGACTGTTACAAGAGATAAGGAAGGACACTACATAGTGATCAAAGGATCAACCCAACAAGAAGATATAACAATTGTAAGTATTTATGCCCCCAACATAGGAGCACCTCAATACATAAGGCAAATGCTAACAGCCATAGAAGCAGAAACCAACAGTAACATAATAATAATAGGGGACTTTAACACCCCACTTACACCAATGGACAGATCATTCAAACAGAAAATAAATAAGGAAACACAACCTTTAAATGACACAATAGAGCAGATAGATTTAATTGATATTTATAGGACATTCCACAAAAAAGTGGCAGAATACACCTTCTTTTCATGTGCACATGGAACATTCTCCAGGATAGATCACATCTTGGGTCACAAATCAAGCCTTGGAAAATTTAACAAAGTTGAAATAGTATCAAGCATTTTTTCCGACCACAATGCTATGAGATTAGAAATCAACTACAGGAAAAAAAACTGTAAAAAACACAAATATATGGAGGCTAAACAATGCGCTACTAAATAACCAAGTCATCACTGAAGAAATCAAAGAAGAAATTAAAAATACATAGAAATAAATGACAATGAAAACACGATGACCCAAAACCTATGGGACACAGCAAAAGCAGTTCTAAGAGAGAAGTCTATAGCAATTCAATCTCACCTCAAGAAACAAGAGAAATCTCAAGTAAACAATCTAGCCATAAACCTGAAACAACTAGAGAAAGAAGAGCAAAGAAAACCCAAAATCAGTAGAAGGAAAGAAATCATAAAGATCAGAGCAGCAATAAATGAAGTATAAATGAAGAAAATAATAGCAAAGATCAATAAAACTTAAAGTTGGTACTTTGAGAAGATAAACAGAATTGATAAACTTTTAGCAAGATTTATCAAGAAAAAAAGGGAGAGGACACAAATCAATAAAATTAGAAATGGAAAAGGAGAAATTACAACTGACACCACAGAAATACAAAGGATTATAAGAGACTACTATAAAGAACTACATGCCAATAAAATGGACAACCTAGAAGAAATGGACAAATTCTTGGAAAGGAACAATTTTCCAAGACTGAATCAGGAAGAAGTAGAAAATATAAACAGACTTACCACAAGTAATGAAATTGAAACTGTAATAAAAAATCTTCCAACAAACAAAAGTCCAGGAACAGGTGGCTTCACAGGTGAATTCTATCAAACATTTAGAGAAGAGCTAACACCTATTCTTCTCAAACTCTTCCAAAAAATTGCAGAGGGAGGAACACTCCCAAATTCATTCTACGAGGCCACCATCACCCTGATACAAAAACCAGATAAAGATATCACAAAAAAAGAAAATTACAGGCCAATATCACTGACGAACATGCAATCAAAAATCCTCAACAAAATACTAGCTAACAGAATCTAACAACACATTAAAAGGCTCATACACCATGATCAAGCAGGGTTTATCTGTGGGATGCAAGGATTCTTCAATATATGCAAATTAATCAATGTGATACACCATATTAACAAATTGAAGGATAAAAACCACATGATCTCCTCAATAGGTGCAGAAAAAACTTTTGACAAAATACAACATCCATTTATGATAAAAATTCTCCAGAAAATGGGCATAGAGGGAATCTACCTCAATATAATAAAGGCCATATATGACAAACTCACAGCAAACAGTATTCTCAATGGTGAAAAACTGAAAGCATTTCCACTAAGGTCAGGAACGAGACAAGGATGTCCACTCAAGCTGCTCTTATTTAACATAGTTTTGGAAGTTTTAGCCACAGCAATCAGAGAAGAAAAAGAAATAAAAGGAATCCAAATTGGAAAAGAAGTAAAACTATCACTGCTTGCAGACAATATGATACTATACATAGAAAATCCTAAAGATGCCACCAGAAAACTACTAGAACTAATCAATGAATTTGGTAAAGTTGCAGGATACAAAATTAATGCACAGAAATCTCTTGCATTCCTATACACTAACAATGAAAAATCAGAAAGAGAAATTAAGGAAACTCTCCCATTTATCCTTGCAACAAAAAGAATAAAATAGCTAGCCATAAATCTACCTAAGTATACAAAAGACTTGTATTCAGAAAACTATAAAACACTGATGAAAGAAATCAAAGATGACATGAACACATGCAGAAATATACCATGTTCTTGGATTGGAAGAATCAACATTGAGAAAATGACTATACTACCCAAAGTGATCTACAGACTCAATGCAATCCCTATCAAATTACCAATGGCATTCTTCACAGAATTAGAATAAAAAATTTTACAATTTATGTGGAAACACAAAAGACCCTGAATAGCCAAAGCAAACTTGAGAAGGAAAAACAGAGGTGGAGGAATCAGGCTCCCTGATTTTAGACTGTATTACAAGGCTACAATAATCAAGAGAGTATGATACTGAAACAAAAACAGAAATATAGATCAATGGTACAGGATAGAAAGCCCAGAGATAAACTCACACATATATGGTCACCTAATATGTGACAAAGGAGGCAAAAAACATACAATGGAGAAAAGACAGCCTCTTCAATAAGTGGTGCTGGGAAAAATTGGACAGCTACATGTAAAAGAATGAAACTAGAACACTATCTAACACCATACACAAAAATAAACTCAAAATGGGTTAAAGAGCTAAATGAAAGACCGGACACTATAAAACTCTTAAAGGAAAATATGGGAAGAACACTCTATGACGTAAATCATAGCAAGATCCTTCTTGACCCACCTCCCAGAATAATGGAAATAAAAACAAAAATAAACAAATGGGACCTAACGAAACTTAAAAGCTTTTACACAACAAAGGAAACCATTAACAAAACAAAAAGCAACCCTCAGAATGGGAGAAAATATTTGTAAATGAAGCAACTGACAAAGAATTAATCTCCAAAATACACAAGCAGCTCATGCAGCTCAATATCATAAAAGCAAGCAACCCTATCAAAAAATGGGCAGAAGACCTAAATAGGTATTTCTCCAAGGAAGACATACAGATGGCCAACAGACACATGAAAAGATGCTCAACATCACTAATCATTAGAGAAATGCAAATCAAAAGCACAATGAGGTATCACCTCACACCACTCAGAATGGCCATCATCAAAGAATCTGGAAACAATAAATGCTGGAGAGGGTGTAAAGAAAAGGGAACTCTCCTGCACTGTTGGTGGGAATGTAAATTGATACAGCCACTATGGAGAACAGTATGGAAGTTCCTTAAAAAACTAAAAATAGAACTACCATATGACTCAGCAATCCCACTACTGGGCATATACCTTGAGAAAACCATAATTCAAAAAGATACATGTACCACAATGTTCATTGCAGCATTATTTACAATAGTCAGGACATGGAAGCAACCTAAATGTCCATCGACAGATGAATGGATAAAGAAGATATGGCACATATAGACAATGGCATACTGCTCAGCCATAAAAAGGAATGAAATTGAGCTATTCACAGTGAGGTGGTTGGACCTAGAGTCTGTCATACAAAGTGAAGTAAATCAGAAAGAGAAAAACAAATACTGTATGCTAACATATATATATATAATATGGATAAATGGTACTGATGAACCTAGTGTCAGGGTAGAAAAGAGATGCAGATGTAGAGAACTGACTTGAGGACACTGTGGTGAGGGGAAGCTGGGACAGAGTGAGAGAATAGCATTGACATATACACACTACCAAATGTAAAATAGATGGCTAGTGGGAAGCTGCTACAGAGCACAAGGAGATCGGCTTGATGCTTTGTGAAGACCTAAAGGGGTGGGATAGGGAGGTTGGGAGGGAGGCTCAAGAGGGAGGAGATATGGGGATATATGCATACATGTGGCTGGTTCACCTTGTCAGCAGAAACTAACAAAATACTGTAAAGCAATTATACTCCAATAAACACTTTTTTAAAAAATTAAAAAATAAAGTTAAAAAAAGGAAAATGTTCTTATACTTATATTTAAAAATGCATATGAGATTATTTCTTTAGTCTTGCACATGATGCAACATTATGTTGCATAGTTGCTGGATTTTCTCTATGTTTTTATGACTTCCAGGTGAAAATAATTCCAGGAAAGCACCTTATTAAAGCTATTTAAAAATCCCTGACACATTTTCAAAAGTAACCACATAAATGGATTAAAGATTTAAATGTAAAACAAATAAAAGTACTAGAAGAAAATATAGCCAGATATTTAAAATTTCTTGCAAGGGATTGGGAAAGGCCTTTTTAAGCAAAAGACAAATCAGAAATCATAAAAGACAATACATAAAATGTAAAATTTTCTATATGTCAAAACAACAACCCATCATAAAACAAAATTAAATGAGAAAAATGAATGAGGAAAAGCATGTGCAACATACGAGTGAAACATTTAATAAATAAACACCTCTTATCAATCAATAATAAAAAGATGAATGCACAACAGATAAAGGGACAAAGGAATTTTACTTAATGCTCATAATAGCTAAGACTCAATTCATGGAGAGTTTTTTTCAAGGATGGCTCCTTAAACACAGGGCCTAGACTTTCATATATAAAGGTTTAGCTGACCTTCGACAAGAGGCAGAAGGGAAAAATTATCCTTATAATCTTTCAGTTATCCTTGAAAAAAGAAAGCATAAACTAGTATCTCCATAGATTAACCTGACACATTAGCAAATATTGTTTCTATAGTCAGAATATCAGAATATATCTAGATACATACAAAACATAACAAAACAAATGAAAGAGAAGCAGGGGCTTGAGCCCTTGGATGTTATGCAGTGACTTGGTTCCTTTCAAGGGTCCTGCTGGTATGGCAGTGGCTGCACTGTAGCAGCCAAGAACTGCTGGGAAAGTCTCTCCCCAGGGCAACTTGGCACCAATGTAAATTCTTGGTCACTAACCTCAATTGGCCCTTAATTCTGCTCAGCAATTGTACCCTATTTCTTTGGTTAGCTCATGCTTCAATACCCTAGAAAACATTTTCACCTTTCTCAAATCTCTAATCCTGCTATTTCCCCCACTCTCCCTCTGGGTAGATGACCTTATTTCTTATTTCACAAAGTAGATATCAAATAGGCATTCTGTCAACTTTTTTCTGTTATGAAACATACAAATCTACCCATGTTCTCACTTCCCTCTGTCTTGTTAAAACAGTGGAGGTAGTTGCCCCTCCTGTATTGAGTATGTATTATCTCACTCAATGAATATTTGTTGAATGAATCAAGCAGGAGCTACTCTGACCTGGGAGTACAGTGAAAATTTTCTCTGCAATCTTGGTAAATTCTCCAGGGTCTTCACTTACTCTACATTTGTCCTAGTAAATCTCAGAGAAGGCATAAGTACCTATTCAACTGTCAGTAGACTGTGAGCTCCTTCAAGGCAGGGACAGAATTTAATTTATCTTGGTATCTTCCCCAGTTATGCACTGTGTTCAGTAAGTGTGTTTGTTCAAACAAGATGCATAAAAAAAATGGATTACCGCATGATCTGTCTTTTGCTGCTCCTGCTAAATTTATATAGCTTGAGAAGCTTAATTACACCAGAACAAAATCTCAGAGACAAATCCTTTAGCCTCTCTTGTTTCAACAAGGAACACAAGGCCTGGTTCTGCTGCTGTACAAGTGATTAGAACTAAGGCCACCAGGCAGAGCAAGACCATCTTCCTGCTTCCTTTTACAGAGAACAAAATGCATGTGGGTGCGTGCGCACACGCGTGCACACACACGTACACCACAATGCTAAGGGGGAAAATGATTGAAAAAGAGGTATTGAGAAAGTATAGCAAGGAAAGTACACTGCCCTCCCACCTCTTCCTGAAAGATTAGGATGTGGGCATTGAAAAACAGGAGCTGAGGAGAAGGGAGAGGGATACTACTCATTTGTTGCTAGGAAGACAATCACATGCTCACCATTCCTCCACACACAGTGTACGTTCCGAAAGACATGCTCCTGCTGCCTCTAGGATGGAGGCAGACTATTAATATTTTTTTTAATTAGAAAGAAAAATACAACTACCATAGTAGAAAAATTGGGCAGAAGGTGTGAGAAGGCAGTGACAAAACCAGAACAACAATTGTTCAATAAGCATATAAAAACATGTTCAACTCTAATATTCCTATAAATTAAAGTTAAAATAATGAGATTCCATGTTTTGACTAAACAGGTTGGCAAAGATGAAAAGAATAATTACCAGTTGTTGGTGAGAATTTAATAAAACTGTTATTCTTACACATTCCTCTAGGGGGTGTTAGTGATAAAACTTCCCTTTCTAGAAGGCAGTTTGACAATAATAAAAGCCTTAACATTTTACATACACTTCGATCTTAATCATAATAGAAGTACAAATTAAAACTACCAGGAAATACCATTTTTAATTTGTTGATGAAAAACGATTTTAAAAAGGTTGATAATACATTGTGTTGGTGGGGAAATGAACACTCTCATACATTGTTGATAGCAGTGTAAATTGGTAGAGCTTCTTTGGAGGGCAATTTGCAATATGTATCCATAATTTAAACTTAAATGCTTTGGCTGAGAGAATAGGTAAGAATTTATTCTACAGATATACTCCTTCCTAAGACATTTATATAAGCATATTTATCACAGCATTTTTTTTTTACTAGCAGAAAATAGGAAACAAATGTCCTCCAGTAGTGGAGTGGTTGAATACATTTTGATACATCCAAATAATGCAGTCATTGAGAAAAATGAGGCTTCACCACTAACCAGCCTTGTGGATCTCCAAGAGACTCTGTGGACTTCTTGTACTGACTCCTAGTTTCCTTTTCTAACTTTCCTCTCAAATGTGAAAGACTGTATTTAATATTATCCATCTTATACAAATAACAATTTATAGACACACACATTTTATATATATATATATATATATATATATATATATATGTGATGTTGGGTAGATTTTTTTGTATTACCTTTTTGAAAATGCAAAATTATGACCACTTGCAATTAACTGTGCTAACAAGATGAAGGAGATATGCCCATAGTTATTTTATTTTATTGTGCTAAAATATACACAACATAAAATGTACCATCTAAACCACTTTTAAGTGTACAGTTCAGTGGCATTAAGTACATTCACACTGTTGTACAACCATCATCACTACCTATCTCCAAAAGTTTCGTTATCCCAAACTGAAACTCTGTGCTAAGTAGTAAATCCTTATTTCTCCTCTTCCCAGCCCATGACAACCACTGTTTTAATTTCCATCCTATGAATATGACTACTCTAGGTTATTCATGCACATAGAATCATATAGTTGTCCTTTTGTGCATGGTTTATTTCCCTTAGTGTAACATCTTCAAGGTTCGTTATTTTTAGTATGGAAAATTAAAGATAAATAAGACATGGAAGTCTTTCTAAGACATTTTGAATGAAGAAAAGCAAAACTATGTATATATTATGCTATCATTTATGTGCAGAAAAGAGGGACTTGGAAAGTATGGAGTAAGAGGGAGATATTTTCCATTTCATATCCTTTTGTATGATCTGAATTTTTATCAACCTATGTATGTACATATTTTCCATTAAATATTTTTTCAATGTCCATACTCTTTGGCCTAGCATTTTGACTGCCCAAAATTAGTAGTAAGGAAATAACTGGACAAGTACTTAAAGATAACCCAAACTATTTCTTGAAGCATTGTATGTAATGGTGGAAACTGATAGTAATGCTTACCAATAGGACAATGATAAAATAAATGATGATAGGTCCATAAAATGGAATGCTATGCAGGCCTCATAAATAACAGTATAAATGTATGTATTTATTGAAACAGAAAAACATCGGCTCTGTGGAATTCCAGGTGCAACACCCATGTCCAGTGCCTTTCACAGGCATTTCTTGTCACCTGTGGTGTGCAGTGTCCTCTGCAGTTTAGGCAGACTGCCTCCCTTCAATTTCAGCAGGTTTTGTACCCAGGCAAAGATGGAAATACCTCAGAGTAAGCAATAATGATAGAGTTAACCAAGCACTTTCTGACATTAAACAAATACAAATATATTGAATAAATAATTGCAACATTAACATTTCTTATAAGCAGGCTACTGTAGGCCTATGACTGACGGGAATGTAAGGAGGAAATGAGGAAGGGGGTGGGAAGTTAGGGAGGGGGAATTTCAGAAGTGCTTGAAAATAAAGGAAAGGGGTATGGTAGGAAATCCATGGGTAAAGAGGGGACACCTTTAGATGATGTCTAATTTACATGTGGAGGTGGGGAAGGAGAAGCTGGAACAAAGTGAAAGTAGTATTGACATTCATATACTACCAAATGTAAAATAGATAGCTAGCGGGAAGCAACTGCCTAACACAGGGAGATCAACTCGATGATTGGTGATGACCTAGAGGGGTGGGATAGGGAGGGTGGGAGCGATGCTCAGGAGGGAGGGGATGTGGCCATATATGTATAAATACAGCTGACTCACTTTGTTGTACAGCGGAAACTGGCACAGAAGTGTAAAGCTATTATACTCCAATAAATATCCAAAAAATAAATAAATAACCAGAGAAAGGTATAGTGAGGCTGTCATTAAATTCTACCCCAGGTTAAAGCATGGTCACAAGTCTGAAAGGATATTAATGCCTGTTTATTCTCAACATAAACAAAAATATTTTCAGATTAAACTTTAAGGCTCATTTGCTGAGAAGTGGGTACCTAAGGGATGACACAACTAGTATGGTTGGAAACCCAGTGGTGAACCTCTTAGTTGCTTAAGTGAACAGATTCTGTCCACTTGGCCCTGCTTCAATGGGTGCCCACACCAAATGTAAACAACACTTCCTAGGGTTTTTTTGTTTGTTTCTTTTGTTTTAGTGCTGTTTCAGTCAGACAAATGATTAACTTAACAGCTTATGCCGAGACCAGCTCGGCGACTCGAGGCGAGTGACGGGTGCCGCAAGCTTGAAGAAGACACAGACACAGACTGAAGAGAAAAGTGGGACCGGGGGGCTCCAGACCTCTCGGATCAAGAGCCTCGTTGATTAATCCCACGTTGCTTTTATTGAGTTCTCGGCATAGTCTAAGGGTCTGACACTCCCAGGTTAATCCCATAAACAATCAAAGGCCTCACATGACTGGGGGCAATGATCTTTGTTTGCCTCCTGGGTCCTGATTTGAGCTGGGTGTGGAGAGCAAAGCAGCCCTGGGGGAAGGAGATCTCTCTCAGAAGGATTAAGGGTCTGTGCCCCACCCGTGTTGGCCCCTCTGTGACTGTGCCTGTCTTAGGTTGTTCCTCCCTTGAGGAATCTTACCCGTCTTTGGCTAACCAGCCATCCCTCAGGACCAAACAGGGTGATATTAGTCTCCATGCCCTGCACCCTCAGCTCCTCCACTGCTCAAGCAGGACATTCTGAATCCCATCGCTCGGCCCACATACTTCAACATTTTCAATGTTTCAAAAAGGTTCCAGAATGTCTTCCCACATCTCCCCCTTTTTGTTTTCGTAGGAGAAGATAAGCCTGTAGGAGAAGATAAGCCTATTCGAGTTATTTTTCTGTCAATCCTTGGAGCGTTCCTCCTGTGCACCTGAGAACTTAAACATAGGATAATTAAAAGACAACAAAAAACAAATGTACAAAGTTTATCTCCGGAGATTCTATATCCCATTCAAGATGGCGTATCTTTGGAACGCTCATGATATGGCTTAATTCTCCGAGATGGAATCCACACAGGTTCCAGGCCTTGTCCTGGTGACACACAAGCAAACCCTCTTCCCCATGTGATTAACCTTCCTGATGACCAGATATTAGTCAATGGGTCCTGCCACCATATCAGCGGCTGTGCATCATTAAAATGAGTCACATTCTTAGACGAGGCTTGAAAATGCCTCTCAGCTGCTGTATCTGTAGCCTGTGCAGATACATTCAAAAAATTAATAGTAAATAAGGCTTTATTTAAAATTGTTTGTTGCCCTTGGGTGATTCCCCCTTTTTGTTTTTGGAGCATGTTTTTAAGTAGTTGGTTTGCTCTTTCAACTATTGCTTGTCCCTGGGGGTTGTAAGGAAGTCCTGTAGAATGTGATATAGACCATATATCAAGAAATTGTTGAAATGCTTTACTAATATAAGCAGGGCCATTATCTGTTTTAATAGCTTGTGGCAACCCCATGACTGCGAAGCATGCATATAAATGCTTTTGCACATGCTTTGCAGTTTCACCAGATTGGGCAGTAGCCCATATAAATTGAGAAAATGTATCAATGGTTACATGCACATAGGAGAGCTTACCAAAGGATGAGATGTGAGTAACATCCATTTGCCATAAAGAATTAGGGCGCAAGCCCCGTGGGTTTACACCAGGTTCAGATTGCTGAGGATTATTAATAATTTGGCATGATGGACACGTTCTTAATATATCTTTGGCTTGATTCCATGTAATATCAAACTTCATTTTTAAGCCTTTAGCATTTACATGAGTTAATTGGTGGAAATGTTGAGCTTCATCCAATACGGGTGCAACAAGTCTATCAGCAGCTCTGTTACCTGTTGCCAGAGGCCCAGGCAAAGTAGTATGGGCCCAAATATGGGTAATATAAAAAGGAGCGTTTCTAGAATGGACAACTCGTTGAAGTAATAGGAAAAGATCATAAAGAGGCTGTGGAATAGACTGCTTGATAGTAGCAGTTTCTATCATATTAGTGGCTTGAACCACATAGGCAGAATCAGATAAAATATTAACGGCCTGAGGTATGTCTTGCAAAGCACAGATAACTGCATATAATTCTGCTTGCTGAGCTGAAAAGTGAGGGACAGGGATTTGTCGTGTTTTAAATCCCGTATATCCCGCTCGGCCCTTACTAGAGCCATCAGTAAAAATTATAGAAGCATCTGGTATAGGATCAGATTTTGTTATTCGAGGTAGAATCCATTGAGTTCTCTTAAGAAACTGCAAAATGGGATTTTTCGGATAGTGATTATCAATTTTTCCAATATAATCAGCAAAGGCAATCTGCCAACTTACACAATTTTGGAAACAAGCCTGAATTTCTTTAGTAGTTAAATTAATAATTATATGTGAAGGGTCAGTTCCAATTAAATGCTTACTTCGAGTTCTTCCCTTCAGAACCAACTGAGTTAATAATTCTAAATAAGGTGACAAGGATTTTACCATAGTATTTGCTAAAAACAACCATTCCACAATTCCTTCATTTTGCATTAATATCCCCGTAGGTGAATGAGGAGAAGGTAATATAATTAATTGCAATGGCTGATTAACAGTTACTCTCTGTAATTGAGAAGAATGAATTTTATTTTCTACAAGTTTTAGTTCCTCTAAAGCAGCTGATGTTAAAGTTCTTGGACTATTTAATTTTGAATCTCCTTTTAACAAAGCAAATAGGTTAGACAATGCATAGGTGGGGATCCCTATGCATGGGTGAAGCCAATTAATATCTCCTAGGAGTTTTTGCAAATCATTAAGAGTTTGGATTTGATCTGACCTCAGTTTCACCTTTTGTGGTCTAATAGTTGTTCTATCAACTATTGTGCCCAAATATTGATATGGGCTATGCATTTGTACCTTTTCTGGAGCTATTTTAAGTCCTGCTCTATCAAGGCAAAGCTGCATGCTAATATACGCAGAAGTAAGTAAATCTTGATTAGGAGCAGCACACAAGATATCATCCATGTAATGGATAAGATAACAATTAGGAAATTCTAGTCGTACTGGTTCAAGGGCTTTAGCAACAAAATTCTGGCAAATAGTAGGGCTATTCAACATGCCTTGAGGTAACACCTTCCATTGAAACCTTTTTCGAGGTTCTTTATTATTTAGTGCAGGCACAGAAAAAGCAAATTTTTCTTTATCTTTGGGATGTAATGGAATGGTGAAAAAGCAGTCTTTCAGATCAATAACTATTAAAGGCCAATTAGCAGGGATCATATTAGGTGATGGGAGGCCTGGTTGTAAGGCCCCCATTGGTTGTATAACTGCATTGACTGCTCTGAGATCTGTTAATAAACGCCATTTACCAGTTTTTTTCTTTATTGGAAATACTGGAGAGTTCCATGGGCTAAAAGATTCTTCAATATGCCCTTTTTCTAACTGTTCAGTCACTAATTCTGTTAGGGCTTCTAACTTTTCTATGGTTAAAGGCCACTGCTCAACCCATACAGGTGTATCAGTTTTCCAGGTCAATGGGATTGGTGCTGGGGGAAGCAGTAAGCTTTTGCGAACAGTGGCCACTAGTGAAAAGACTGATATCCAAGACCGTCTCTATTTGCATTACCTTCAGCTGGAATGGGAAATAGTTTCCCTTGATGATATTTACCAAAACCTAACCCTGGCTGATATCCTTGATTTATTAGCATTTCTTGACTTTGCATACTATAAGTATCTATCGTTGGAATGTGGATTTCAGCCTTCCATTGTTGCAATAAATCCCTTCCCCATAAATTAATGGGAAGGTCTGCTATATAGGGTTGTAAGTGGGCTGGCTGCCCATCTGGGCCAATACAAGGCAATATTTTAGCACTTTGCTGCAAGCCATGAGCTCTACCTAAACCTACCACTGTAATGTCTGCAGGACAAGTAGGCCAGCGAGAAGGCCAATGATTACTGCTTATAATTGAAACATCAGCACCTGTGTCTATTAATCCTCTAAAAGCTTTTCCATTTATAGTTACTGAGCATGTTGGGCGTGTTTCTAAAATTTTTTCAGAGAGGAAAACTCCAGCCTCTCCTGTGCTTCCAAAGCCTTTCGTTCTCCTTACTTTTGTACTATTGCCAATCTTATAATATGGCAGAATAAGCAACTGTGCTATTCTATCACCTGGATGGGCTTTCCATGGAACCGAAGTTGATATCATCACTTTAATTTCTCCAGTATAGTCATTATCAATCACTCCAGTATGAATTCTAATTCCTTTTGATGTTAAACCAGACCTTCCTAGTATTAAGCCAACGGTTTCTTTTGGCAAAGGTCCAGTAATTCCTGTCCTGACCAATGTTGGAGTTTCTCCAGGCAGTATAATAATAGATTCTGCACAAGGAAGGTCTAAGGCTGCGCTGCCTGCTGTGGCTGGTGATAATTCCATGGCACTGCGGAGTATTGGGCCATTTCTGTCTGTTTCTAGATCTGATAGGCTCCCTTTGGTTGCGGGGCTAGGAGCGAGCCCCGTTGACAGTTTCCCGACAAGGGGGTTCCATCCTTATGGAAGTTAGATTTACACTGGCTTGACCAGTGAAGTCCTTTTCCACATCTTGGACAAAGTCCAGGCTGTTTTTGCCCTTTGATTACATTATCTTGAAAATTAACAGTCCTTCTATCCACTCTCTTCCTACATTCTTTCTTTGTATGTCCTTGTTTACCACAGTTAAAGCATTTCCCTGGAAATTGGTTATTTATTTTCAGTCCAGCCATAGCTTGTGCCATCATTGTTGCTTTAAAGCTCTCAGTTCCCACTCCCTGACACACTCTAATATAATCATTTAATGTTCCCTTTCCTTTCATAGGTCCAATGGCCTTCTTACAATCTGTATTCGCATTTTCAAAGGCCATTAATTGCAAAATAGTATCAGCAGCCTCAGCATTAGTGATCTGCCGCTTGATAGTCTCCTGTAATCTGGCAATAAATTCAGTATAGGGCTCTTTTGCCCCCTGCATGATCTTTTGAAAAGAGACAGGAGCTTGCCCTTTAGCTTCTATTTTCTCCCAGGCTCTTAAACAACAACGTCTCACCTGTTCTATGGCCTGATCTTCCATCAGAATCTGGTCTTGAACTCTGCCCCAATTTCCACTACCTATCAATTGATCCAAGGAGATAGGAATCTGCCTTGCTCGATTGTGGTTTGCCATAGTTTCAGCATGATCACACCACCAGGTTTTGAATTGTAAAAATTCTCCCGGGGCTAGTACTGCACGAGCCAACGTTGCCCAATCAGCTGGAATCAAACGAGAGCCTTCGGCTACTCCCTGTATGATACCTATGGTGAATGGAGAATTTACTCCATAATTTTGTACTGATTGTTTCAATTCTTTCAATATTTTGAAGGGTATCGGCTCATGTACTGCCTCATAAATTCCATTGGGATTATTAGGATCCACTCCAGGTGCCACCCTTTCATGAATAGTCACTGGAAATGCCATTTGCATAGCCTCCAGATCTCCCTCTTGTCTAGCCTGTAAAATGCCCTTCTGTAAGGGTGATAAAACTGAGTGTCCTATAGACACAGGAAAGGCATAAGCTCCCCCATGCGGCATTAAAGAGGGTGGAGGAGGGGGCAGTATAGGAAGTTCGCCCTCCTCCACAAGTGAGGGAGCTGAGGGTCTTAATCCCTCAGCCATTTGTATTCCCTTTTGTTTTTCAGTTTTGTTTGGCACCGCATATGCCCATCGGTCCTCTGACAGACGGGCTTCTTCATCAAAGCTATCATTTAAGCCTTCAGGAGCCCATAGAGGCGCTAATAGAGGCTCTAATACTGACTTAATCAGAGACCACATTTGACCAAACAGAACCTGGTACGGGAGTCCCTTTAGAATACAGTTTTTTAAGTTCGTTCCAAACCTTATCCCTAAGTACATAAACCCAGTGTTAGCCTAAAGAAGGAAACCACATACAATATTCTCTCAATTATTTACAGAATTTCTAACAATCGACCTTCACTTGCTTTTTACAAGACCTTCACTTGCTTTTTACTCCACCTGCCCTTAGGAGCTGCCGTAACAGGCATCCATCTGGTCGATATTAATCTAAACTTTTATTTCCCATATTTTACCCCGAACACAAACTACCCAAGAGATTTACTTACTGGCAGGATTTTTCCAGAGGCCTCTTACTCTCCTCTTGGGGGCTTCACGGCACTTCCCAATTCTTTACTTTCATCAATTTCACTTTCCGTGAACCTTCGTCACTCAAGCCTTTCGTGCCCCACGTTGGGCGCCACTTGCCGAGACCAGCTCGGCGACTCGAGGCGAGTGACGGGTGCCGCAAGCTTGAAGAAGACACAGACACAGACTGAAGAGAAAAGTGGGACCGGGGGGCTCCAGACCTCTCGGATCAAGAGCCTCGTTGATTAATCCCACGTTGCTTTTATTGAGTTCTCGGCATAGTCTAAGGGTCTGACACTCCCAGGTTAATCCCATAAACAATCAAAGGCCTCACATGACTGGGGGCAATGATCTTTGTTTGCCTCCTGGGTCCTGATTTGAGCTGGGTGTGGAGAGCAAAGCAGCCCTGGGGGAAGGAGATCTCTCTCAGAAGGATTAAGGGTCTGTGCCCCACCCGTGTTGGCCCCTCTGTGACTGTGCCTGTCTTAGGTTGTTCCTCCCTTGAGGAATCTTACCCGTCTTTGGCTAACCAGTCATCCTCCAGGGCCAAACACGGTGATATTAGGAAGGCTCTATGCATCACCCCTGTTGGCCCCTCTGCGGCTGTGCCTGTCTTAGGTTGTTCCTCCTCTGAGGAATCTTACCCGTCTTTGGCTAACCAGCCATCCCTCAGGACCAAACAGGGTGATATTAGTCTCCATGCCCTGCACCCTCAGCTCCTCCACTGCTCAAGCAGGACATTCTGAATCCCATCGCTCGGCCCACATACTTCAACATTTTCAATGTTTCAAAAAGGTTCCAGAATGTCTTCCCACAAGCTTACTCATGCGTGACCATTTTAATTTTCATAATAAAGTTGCATTTTCCACAAATATATTCTATAAATCTGATTGCTAGCTGATTTGAAAGTAAATGAATGGGTTTAAATTATTATACAAAAGGGTTGGTCCTGAACCATTGGTTAAGGAAAGCTATAACATAGTCAGGTTTTTCTGACTTCCAATTGGTATGAAAAAGTTTATGTGATTCTTTTTCAGCATGTGGAGTTGGGTGAAACTGGAATAGAACAAATCTCTCCAGCCTCTTTCTTTTAGATGAAGGACAAAGAGAATTCTATGGTAATGACTAGGAGATAGCTGGAATGCTTCTTTCAACTTTAGCTCTCCTGCTGTGACTCATGATTTCAGCTACATGAAGAGAAGAAGTGGAAGGGAAGCAGAAATCCCCACAGGGCAGAGGGTCACATCTGGCCCAGTCAGGGTAAAAACAAAGATTGCACAGGAATGAAATAGCATTTGCCTTAACCAACAAATTGAAAGAGCCAAATCACCTACTTCTCAAATAAAAATCCATACTGCTTTAGTTGTTTCCATCTCTTTATATTTTAATTAAAAGGGAAGCTTAAAAAAATGGCTTTTTGTGAAAAGTTTAGCTTAAAGGTTTTTTTTAAATTAATGGACTGAGTTTGTATTTAGACTTCTTCACATGCACTTCTGCATTTGTAAAATGGGGGATGGGTGTACCTCATAATAATGTTGGATAAATCAGATAATACATGTGTCGTGGGCTGAAATGTGTCCCTCCAGAATGCATACATTCCCCCAGTACCTCAGAATGTGTGTGCATAGGAGAAAGACTGATCTCTGAGAGACAGCAGTGAGCAGTCCTGAAGAGAAATCTTAGGTCCCTGCCCAGGAATTGAACCTACGTAGCCTGGATGAAAACCAGGAATTCTAACCACTAGTCCACCAGGGGCTAGAGGCTAGAAGCAAAGTGGCCCTAGCTCTTTCCCCTGTTTGAAAGCAAGAATGTTTCAAGGAAGCAAAAACTGTAAAAACAAGTACAAACTTTATTATTAGAGACACAATGTATGGGAGAGCACACAGAGAAACAGTTTATTTATTTAAGACAGAAGCAAGGAAGAAATACACACCCAGAGAGAAAAGGTTTGGGCATCCTCTCTAATGAGGAGTGTAGTAAGTTAGAAAATGCAGAGAAACACACCGGGAGGAGTGCAGGCATCCCAAATGAGGAGGGCAGTTAAGAGATGATTTAAATCACTTATATAGGACAGTCCTTCCGGGTCTTTGTTTACCTTTGGCCAATAATCTTGCTTCTTGTTTCACACTTGACTGGTCCCAGGATCCTCCCCAAGATGCGTAAGCAACTTTTTGCTAAGATGGGTCCCACTGCAGAGGCCTATGGGTGCATGTCCACACATTATGCGGTGGCATCCCCTCCCTGGTTGACCGCCAAGGAGCCTTCCTGCGCATGTGCAGACAGGAAAGTTTTCCTTGACCTCAGGAGTAAACACCTTATCTCTTTACTTCAGCAGAGCTCAGCTTCTGCCACCAGCTTTGTTCTTGGAGTGTCTGAGTGAGAACAAAGCTTCAGTTTTATGCCACTTGACAGACACCAGCTGTCCAGCCCAGGGGCCCATCTATCTCCTGCCTCAAGACCATGTGAGGACACAGTGAGAAGATGGTGGTCTACAAGCCAAGGAGAGACACGTTAGAAGAAAACTTGATCTTAAACTTCTAGCCTCCACAACTCTGAGAAAATAAAGTTTTGTTGTTCAAGCCATCCAATCTGTGATATTTTCTTACGACAGCCCTAACAAACTAATACAACATGTAAAACATTTAGCATGATGCTGCTCCCATAATAAGTCTCACTACTTGTCTTCAATTCAATTAGAGCTCTTGATATGGAGAACTGTTCTCGCCAACCTGGCTCCTCCATGTGAGATGCAAGTCTTGTTAAAATTTAAAAGTTTTTTTTATCTCCAAGTATGTTTTCACTTACTGATTTTTCATATTCTTTTCCATTATGGATTACCACAGGATATTGAATATAGTTCCTTTTGCTATTCAGTAGGACATTGTTGTATCCATTCTCTATATAATACTTTGCATCTGCTAATCCCAAACTCCCAATTCTTCCCTCTTCTACCCCCTCCCCCTTGGCAACCACAAGTCTGTTCTCTATGTCTGTGAGTCTGTTTCTGTTCCATAGATATGTTCATGTGTGTCATTTTTTAATATTCCACATATAAGTGATATCATATGATATTTGTCTTTTTCTTTCTGACTTACTTCGCTTAGTATGATAATCTCTAGGCCCATCCATGTTGCTACAAATGGCATTATTTCATTATTTTTTATGGCTGAGTAGCAGTCCACTGTATATATGTACCACATGTTCTTTATCCATTCATCTGTCGATGGACACAGGTTATTTCCGTACCTTGGCTATTGTGAATAGTGATGCTATAAACATAGGGGTGCATGTATCTTTTTGAATTATAGTTTTGTCCAGACGTATCCCCAGGAGTGGGATTGCTGGATCATATGCTAACTCTATTTTTAGTTTTTGAGGAACTTCCATACTTTTTCCATAGAGGCTGAACCATCTTATAATCTCACTAACAGTGTGGGAGGGTCCCAGAAGGCATGATTTTAATCTCTAATCTAGAAAGAATTGACCTGGCATAGTTGACTGGCAGAAACATAGTTTATGAAACCAATGCTCTTTTCCCCTCACTTGCAAATATTAGCTACTGTTTTCCAACAATGCTATTTCACCTTATGAATTGTCTTTGACAACTAAAAAATTTTGCTCATTGTAGAAAAGTTGGAAAATAAAATAATAAAAAAAGGATAATGAAAATATCCAGAAACAACATCTAGCATTTTGACTTATTTCCTTCCACTCTTTTCCTATGCAAAAATTTTAACATAGTTAAAACCATACAATATTGTATGGTTTTTTAAAAAAATTATGTATTTATTTGGCTGCACTGGGTCTTAGTTGCAGCAGGAGGACTCCTTAGTTGTGGCATGTGAACTCTTAGTTGCAGCATGCATGTGAGATCTAATTCCCTGACCAGGGATTGAACTCTGGCCCCTGCATTGGGAGTGCAGGGTCAACCACTGTGCCACCAGGGAAGTCCCATGTACGCTTCTTTTTATTTTTTAATTTTTATTTATTTATATATTTTTAAATACATTTATTTATTTAGTTAGTTATTTAGTTACTGGCTGTGTTGGGTCTTTGTTGCTCTGCGGAGGCTTTCTCCAGTTGTGGTGAGCAGGGGCTACTGTTCTTTGCGATGTGTGGTCTTCTCATTGTGGTGGCTTCTCTTGTTGTGGAGCATGGGCACTAGGCACGTGGGCTTCAGTAGTTGTGGCACGTGGACTCAATAGTTGTGGCTCGTGGGTTCTAGAATACAGGCTCAGTAGCTGTGGGGCACAGGCTTAGTAGCTCTGTGGCATGTGGGATCTTCCCGGACCAGGGCTTGAACCTGTGTTCCCTGCGTTGGCAGGTGGATTCTTAACCACTGTGCCACCAGAAAGCTCTGCTGCTTTTTAATTTAATTTTGTAGTATAACCATTTCCCTGTGTTATACAAATGCTATGTAAAAATAATTTTCATCAATATAAGATTCCATCACATAACTGTACCATAATTTATTTAACCTCTCTAATCTTGAGCATTTAGTTCATTTCTCTATCATAAATAGGGCTGTGATAAACATCTTAGTGAAAAAACTTTTGCCTTTTTATTTTTTCTGATTACAAAGTAATATATGCTTATACTAAATATTCAAACATTACAGAAATGTATAATTTAGCAAAGCATTTTTATTTACTCAATTTCTAATTTTTTTAAATGTTTTTCTTTATTTTTTACTTTTTTCCCTCAGATCTTCATTGGAGTATAATTCCTTTACAGTATTGTGCAGTTTCCACTGTACAACAAAGTGAATTGGCTGTATTTACACATATATCCCCATATTCCCTCCCTCTTGAGCCTCCCTCCCACCCTCCCTATTCTACCCCTCTAGTCATCACCAAGCATCGAGTTGATCCCCCTGTGTTATGTAGCAGCTTCCCACTAGCTATCTCTTTTGCATTTGGTAGCGTATATATGTTAATGCTACTCTCTCATTGCGTCCCAGCCTCCACTTCGCGCCTCCCACCCCGTATCCTCAAGTCCGTTCTCTATGTCTGCATCTTTATTCTTGTTCTGCCACTAGGTTTATCAGTACCGTTTTTTTCAGATTCCATATATATGCATTAGCGTATGGTATTTGTTTTCCTCTTTCTGACTTATTTCACTCTGTATGACAGACTCTAGGTCCATCCACCTCACTACAAATAACTCAATTTCATTCCTTTTTATGGCTTAAAGTAATAATCCATTGTATACATGTAGCATAGCCTTTTTAAAAAAAGTGGGTTGGCAAATCAATATGCTTTGGAGCAACTGGCATTTTGATGTTTTACTCTTTATTATGAAAAATACCTAACATTAAGAAAAATAGAGAAAATAGTATCATGAATTATCATATACTCATCACTTGAATTTTTTTCTTGCTTTTTATTCACTTTTTAAAATTTATATGGACTAAAATTCACTCTTTTTGGTGTATTGCTACATGAGTTTAGATAAATACATACAGTCATGTAACCACCAGCACAATTGGGTGATATTTTATGAACCTACCCCCACCAAATTCCCTCATCCTACTCCTTTGTAGCCAACCATTTCCCCAACCCAATTCCTGGTAAGCACTCATCTGCATTTTATTCCCTTTTTTTTTTTTAAGAATGTCATATAAACGGAGTCATCCAGGCCAGGACTAGGGTGAGGCAAGTGGTGTGCCTATGGAGCAAAATGTAAAGAGCCACCCACTCTCAGGGTCTTTTATTTTTTCTCTCAGATCTTTATTGGAGTATAATTGCTTTACACTGTTGTGCCAGTTTCTGCTGCACAACAAAGTGAATCAGCTATATTAATACATATATCCCCATATCCCCTCCCTCTTGAGCCTCCCTCCCACCTTCCCTATCCCACCCCTCTAGTTCATCACTGATCATCAAGTTGATCTCCCTGTGCTATGCAGCAGCTTCATGCTAGCCATCTATTTTATATTTCATAATGTGTATATGTCAATCTTACTCTCTCACTTTGTCCCAGCTTCCCCACCCCCACCGTGTCCTCAAGTCCATTCTCTATGTATGTGGCTTTATTCTTGTCCTGCCATTGGGTTTATCAGGACCATTTTTTTCAGATTCCATATATATGCATTAGCATACAGTATTTGTTTTTCTCTTTCTGGCTTACTTCACTCTGTATGCCAGACTCTAGGTCTATCCACCTCACTACAAATAAGTCGATTTCATTCCTTTTTATGGCTGAGTAATATTCCATCGTATATATGTGCCATGTTTTTTTTTTTTTTTCTGATCTTTATTGGCATATAATAGCTTTACATTTCTGTGCCAGTTTCTGCTGTACATCAAAGTGAATCAGCTATATTTATACGTATATGGCCACATCCCCTCCCTCTTGAGCTTCCCCGCTGAGCCTCCCTCCCACCCTCCTTATCCCACCCCTCTAGGTCATCACCAATCATTGAGTTGATTTCCATGTTAGGCAGTTGCTTCCCACTAGCTACCTATTTTACATTTGGTAGTATATGAATGTCAATACTACTCTTTCCCTTTGTTCCACATTATCCTTCCCCACCTCCCCATGTCCTCAAGTCTGTTCCCTACATCTGTGGCTTTATTCTTCCTCTGCTACTGAGTTCATCGATACCATTTATTTTAGATTCCATACATATGTATGTGTTAGCATATGGTATTTGTTTTTCTCTTTCTGACTTACTTCACTCTGTATGACAGACTCTAGGTCCATCTACCTCACTATGAATAGCTCAATTTCATTCCTTTTTATGGCTGAGCAGTATTCCATTGTGTATATGTGCCATATCTTCTTTATCCATTCATCTGTTGATGGACATTTAGGTTGCTTCCATGTCCTGGCTGCAATGAACATTGTGGTACATGTATCTTTTTGAATTATGGTTTTCTCTGGGTATATGCCCAGTAGTGCGATTGCTGAGTCATATGGTAGTTCTATTTTTAGTTTTTTAAGGAACTTCCATACTGTTCTCCATAGTGGCTGTACCAATTTATATTCTCACCCACAGTGCAGAAGGGTTCCCTTTTCTCCACATCCTCTCCAGCATTTACTGTTTCCAGATTTTTTGATGATGGCCATTCTGAGTGGTGTGAGGTGATACCTCATTGTGGCTTTGATTTGCACTTCTTTAATGGTTAGTGATGTTGAGCATCTTTTCATGTGTTTGTTAGTCATGTGCATGTCTTCTTTGAAGAACTACCTATTTAGGTCTTCCACCCATTTTTGGATTGGGTTGCTTGTTTTTTTTGATATTGAGCTGCATGAGCTGCTTGTACGTTTTGGAAATTAGTCCTTTGTCAGTTGCTTTCTTGGTGAATATTTTCTCCCATTCTAAGAATTGTTTTCTTGTCTTGTTTATGGTTTCTTATACTGTGCAAAAGCTTTTAAGTTTCACTACATCCCATTTGTTTATTTTTGTTTTTATTTCATTATTTTGGAGGTGGGTCAAAAAGGATCTTGCTTTGATTTATGTCATAGAATGTTCTGCCTATGTTTTCCTCGAAGAGTTTTTTAGTATCTGGCCTTACATTTAGCTCTTTAATCCATTTTGAGTTTATTTTTGTGTATGGTGTTATGATGTGTTCTAATTTCATTCTTTTACATGTAGCTGTCCAATTTTCCCAGCACCACTTATTGAAGAGGCTGTCTTTTCTCCATCGTATATTCTGACCTCCTATGTCAAAGATAAGGTGAACATATGTGCATGGGTTTATCTCTGGGCTCTCTATCCTGTTCCATTGATCTATATTTCTGTTTTTTTTAAAAAAATGAATTTATTGGCTATGTTGGGTCTTTGTTGCTGCACTTGGACTTTCTCTAGTTGCAGAGAGCAGGGGTACTCTTCATTGTGGTAAATGGGCTCCTCATTTTGGTGGCTTCTCTTGTTGCAGAGCATGGGCTCTTGTTGCTTGGGCTTCAGTAGTTATGGCACACAGGCTCAATAGTTGTGGATCACGGGCTTAGTTGTTTTGGGGCGTGTGGGATCTTCCTGGTGCAGGGATGGAATCGTTGTTCCCCTGCATTGGCAGGCAGATTCTTAACCATTGCGCCACTTAGGAAGTCCCTATATTTCTGTTTTTGTGCCAGTATGATACTGTCTTGATCACTGTAGCCTTGTAGAATTGTCTGAAGTCAGGGAGCCTGGTTCCTCCAGCTCCATATTTCCTTCTCAAGATTGCGTTGGCTATTTGGGGTCTTTTGTGTTTCCATACAAATTGTAAAATTTCTTGTTCTAGTTCTGTGACAAATGCCATTGATAATTTGATAGGGATTGCATTGAATCTGTAGATTACTTTGGGTAGTATAGTAATTTTCATAATGTTGATTCTTGCAATCCAAGAACGTGGTATATCTCTCCATCTGCTTGTATTGTCTTTTATTTCTTTCATCAATGTCTTATAGTTTTCTGCATACAGGTCTTTTGCCACCTTAGGTAGGTTTATTCCTAGGTATTTTATTCTTTTTGTTGCAAGGGTAAATGGGAGAGTTTCCTTAATTGCTCTTTCTGATTTTTCATTGTTAATGTATATGAATGCAAGAGATTTCTGCGCATTAATTTTGTATCCTGCTACTTTACTAAATTCATTGATTAGCTCTTGTAGTTTTCTGATAGCATCTTTAGGGTTTTCTATGTATAATATCATGTCATCTGCAAAGAGTGACAGTTTTACTTCTTCTATTCCAAATTGGGTTCCTTTTTTTTTTTCTTTTTCTTCTCTGATTACCGTGGCTAAAACTTCCAAAACTGTGTTGAATAATACTGGTAAGAGTGGGCACCCTTGTTTTGTTCCTGTTCTTAGAGGGAATGCTTTTAGTTTTTCACCACTGAGAATGATGTTGGTTGCTTTGTCGTATATGGCTTTTATTAGTTGAGGTAGTTTCCTTCTGTGCCCACTTCCTTGAGGGTTTTTATCTTAAATCGATGTTAAATTTTGTCAAAAGTTTTTTCTGCATCTGCTGAGATGATCATATCGTTTTTATTCTTCAGTTTGTTAATATGGTGTATCACATTGATTGATTCCCATATAGTGAAGAATCCTTGCATTCCAGGGATAAATCCCACTTGATTATGATGTATGACCTTTTTAATGTCCTGCTGGATTCTGTTTGCTAGTATTTTGTTGAGGATTTTTGCATTTATATTCAATAGTGCTATTGGCCTGTAATTTTCTTTTTTGTGACATCTTTGTCTGGTTTTGGTGTCAGGGTGATGGTGACCTTGTAGAATGAGTTTGGGAGTGTTCCTTCTTCTGCTCTATTTTGGAAAAGTTTGAGAAGGGGAGGGGTTAGCTCTTCTCTAAATGTTTGTTAGAATTCAACTGTGAAGTCATCTGGCCCTGGGCTTTTGTTTTTTGGAAGAATTTTAATCACAGTTTCAATTTCAGTGTTTGTAGTTGGCCTGTTCATGTTTTCTGTTTCTTCCTGGTTCCGTCTTGGTAGGTTGTACTTTTCTAAGAATTTTCCATTTCTCCTGATTTATTGGCATATAGTTGCTTATAGTAGTCTCTCATGATCCTTTTTATTTCTGTGGTGTCAGTTATTACTTCTCCTTTTTCATTTCTAATCCTGTTGATTTGCATCTTCTCCCTTTGTTTTCTTGATGAGTCTGGCTAATGGTTTATCAATTTTGTTTATCTTCTCAAAGAACCAGCTTTTAGATTTATTGTTCCTTACTATTGTTTATTTCATTCTTTTTTGTTTGATTCTGATCTGATCTTTATGATTTCTTTCTTTTTCCTAACTTTGGAGGTTTTTTGATCTTCTTTCTCTAATTGTTTTAGGTGTAAGGTTAGATTGTTTATTTCATATTTCTCTTGCTTCTTGAGGTAGGATTGCATTGCTATAAACTTACTTCTTAGAATTGCTTTTGATTAGATACGTTTTCCAAGATTGAACAGAACATGGTTTCTCTGTTTCCCCAAGATTTTGCTAGCCCATGGTTTTGATTTGAAAATTCCTCCAATAGATACAGAAGTATCAAATTAAAAAAAACCCACCCTGCTTACCCTTGGGAAAACATACTTAAGTATTTTTTTATTGAAGTATAATGGATTTACAATATGGTGTTACTTTCAGGTGTACAGCAAAGTGATTGAAACATATTACATACATATATATATATATATATATATTCTTTTTTCAGATTCTTTTCCATTATAGGTTATTACAAGATATTGAATATAGTTTCTTATGGTATACAGTAAATCCTTATAGTTTACTTTAAAAAAAACTGCTTTTGCTGCATCCTATAGGTTTTGGGCCATTGTATTTTAATTGTCATTGTTTCTAGATGTTTTTTAATTTCCTCTTTGATTTCTTCAGTGATCTTTTGGTTGTTTAATAGTGTATTGTTTAGCATCCATGTGCTTGTATTTTTTTTACAGTTTTTTCCCTGTGATTGATATCTAGTCTAATGGTGTTGTGGTCAGAAAAGATGCTTCATATGGTTTCAATTTTCTCAAATTTACCGAGGTTTAATTTGGACCCAAGATGTGATCTATTCTGTAGAATGTTCCCTATGCACTTGAGATGAGAGTGCATTCTGTTGTTTTGGGTAGAATGTCCTATAAATATGAATTAAGTCCATCTGGTCTAATGTGTCATTTAAAGCTTGTATTTCTTTTATTTTCTGTTTGGATGATCTGTCTATTGGTGTAACTGGGGTGTTAAAGTCTCTTACTATTTTTGTGTTACTGTTGATTTCCCTTTTTATTAGCATTTTACTTATGTCTTGAGGTGCTCCTATGTTGGGTGCATAGATATTTACAAATGTTATATCTTCTTGTATTGATCACTTAGTCATTATGTAGTGTCCTTCCTTATCTCTTGTAATGGGCTTTATTTTAAAGTTTAATTTGTCTGAAATGCGTATTACTGCAGCTTTCTTTTGACTTCCATTTGCATGAAATACTTTTTCCATCCCCTCACTTTCAGTCTGTTTCTGTCCCTAGGTCTGAAATGGGTCTTTTGTAGACAGCATATATAGGGGTCTTGTTTTTGTATCCATTCAGCCAGTCTGTGTCTTTTTGTTAGAGCATTTAATCCATTTACATGTAAGGTAACTATTGACATGTATGTTCCTATTACCATTTTCTTAATTGTTTTGGGTTTTTGTAGGTCTTTTCCTTCTCTTGTGTTTACTGCCTAGAGAAGTTCCTTTATCAATTGTTCTAAAGCTGGTTTGGTGGTGCTGAATTCTCTTAACTTTTGCTATTCTGGAAAGCTGTTGATTTCTCTATTAAATGTGAATGAAATTCTTGCTGGGTAGAGTATTCTTGGCTGTAGGTTTTTCTCTTTCAAGAGTTTCAGTATATCCTGTCACTCACTCCCTTCTGTCCTGCAGATTTTCTGCAGAAGGATCAGCTGTTCACTTTTTGGGGTTCCCTTATATGTTATTTGTTGCTTTTCTCTTGCTGCTTTTAATATTTTTTCTTTGTGTTTAATTTTTGTTAGTGTGATTAATATATGCCTTGATGTGTTTCTCCTTGAGTCTCTTCTTTACAGGACTCTCTGCCCTTCTTGGACTTGGTTTACTCTTTCCTTTGCCATGTGGGGGAAGTTTTCCACCATAATCTCATCAAATATTTTCTCAGACCCTTTCTTTTTTTCTTCTTCTTCTGGGATGCCTATGATTCAAATGTTTGTGTGCTTAATGTTGTCACCAAGGTCTCTGAGACTGTCTTCCATTCTTTGCATTCTTTCCCCTTTATTCTGCTCTGTGGCAGTTATTTCCACCATTCTATCTTCCAGCTCTTACTCGTTCTTCTGCTTCAGTTATTCTGCTGTTGATTCCATCTAGAGTATTTTTAATTTCAGTTATTGTGTTGTTCATCACTGTTTGCTCTTTTGTTCTTCTATGTCCTTGTTAAATGCTTCTTGTATTTTCTCTAATTTGTTTTCAAGATTTTTGATCATGTTTACTATCATTACTATGAATTCTTTTTCAGGCAATTTGTCTATTTCTTCTTCATTTGTTTGGTCTTATGGGTTTTTATTTTGCTCCTTTACCCACAAGATGTTTCTCTGTTTACTCATTTTTGTCTAATTTACAGTATTTGAGGTCTCTTTTCCCTAAGCTGCCTTGTTGTAATTCCACTTGCTTCTCTTATCTGCCCCCTGTGGTGGGGTTGGTCCAGTGTCTTGGGTAGGCTTCCTAATGGGAGGGACTGGTGTCTGCGTTCTGGTGTGTGGATCTGAGTCTTTTCCCTCTGATGAGCAGGGATCTGTTAGGTGGTGTGTTTTGCATTATCTGTGATGTTAGTATGACTTTAGGTAGTCTGTGTGCTGATAGGTGGGTTTGTGTTCCTGTCTTGTTTGTAATTTTGTGTGATGCATCCAGCACTGGCAGTTTCAGGCAGTCCAGCAGAGTGGGGTCTTAGACTCTGATAGAGGCCTCCATGAGAGCTCTCAGTGATTAATATTTCCTGTGGCCAGGGATTCTCTAGTGGTCCAGCATCCTGCACTCAGTGTTCCTACCCCAGAGCCTCAGGCCTGACTTCTGGTCAAGTAATCAAGATTCCACAGGTCGCCCCTCCTGGTAGTAAAGGAGATTATAAAAGACTAACCAAGCCCCAGACTAATGATAAAAAGTTAAATGAAACAAATAATGAAACAAGGAAACACATACATGCACAAGAGAAACAAATACATAATCCAATAAAACATAAAGCACTAGAACAACCAGACAAAAGAACCCCAGAATGAAATCAGACTACTACAAAGAAAACCAACAAAAGCTCAAAACCAAAAAAACAAAACCAAAGCAGAGTGTCAACTAAAGACTGATGCAAAGAAAGAAAACAAACAGACAAGAATAATAAAAAAAAGAGAGAGAGAAAGGGGAAAGAAAACAGAAAAACAGAAGAGCAACACAGAAATGGAAATATGCAAAATAAATTTTAAAAAGAAGAGAGAAAAAGAAGAAAGAAAGAAAGAAAGAAAAAAAGCATAACAAAAAAGAAATGACTAAAAAAACCTTGGAGAAATGGTGAAAACAAGGACCAGATATAACAAGGGCCGAATAGAAACAAGGAGCAAATATAGTAAAGAGCAAGACAACAACCAGATAGACTGAAGATCCCCAAAATGAAATCAAACAGTTACAATTAGAACTAAGGTAAAGACAAAACCTAAAAACAAAAACCAATGCAGTGTGTCAACTGAAGTGTAAAGCAAGGAAACAGAACAGACTGGTAATAATGCTTAAAAATAAAATAAGATAAAATAAAATAAAAAAGGATAAAACAGAACAACAGAATAGCAAAGTATAAATGGAAATATAAAAAGAAAAAGAAAAATGTACTAAAGAAAAAGAAGAATAAAAGATAGGGGAAAAGAACTCAGCACAATGGAAAAGCCAATTAAAACTAGAAATGTATAACAAAAACAAAAATTAAGGTAAAAGTAAAAAAAATAGAATAAAAAGTGTTATTAAACACAAAGATCCCATTAAGACTAAAATAGTAAAAAAAAAAAAAAAAAAAAAAAAAGCCAGAACCAACAACAGAATCAATCAAAACAATAGAATTAATAATAATAATTCTGTTTCCTTGGAGTCTCAGATGTTAGTGTCCTTGCACATGCCTTGAGCCACAGGCCACCTTCATCTCCCCAAGAGGCCCTCCTCTGCTTCTGGGTTGGACTCTGGACCTGCTGTGGGCCCTATGTGGTCCACTTAGGCTCGGATCAGGCCCAATTCCTGTGTGTGCTTGCTCCCACAGTCCACAGCTGCCAGAGCTAGACCTTTTTCATTTGTGGGAACATTCATTGTCTAGTCAGATATTCTAAAGACATAGGGTCTACTTAGCTGATCATGGGGATTTAGTCTGCAGCGTGTATAGCTGATGGGAAGAATTTCAATCCTCTTCCTTAGTCCCCTGTCCCTGGCATTCAGCTTTGGTTTTGTCCCCGTCTCTGTATGTGGTCCAATCACAAGTGTCTGGTCATGAGGCTGCCTTGGAGCTCTTGAGTCTTCCTTAGTGAGGGTTTCCTTTATTGTTCATCTGCAGACACAGGTGTGTGGGGAGAGAGAGTCTATGATAGTGGCTTCTATCCCTGCGTGTGTCTCAGCAGTAGCACCCTGCTTGGTCTGTGGGAGTTCTGGTACACCAAATGTGCAGGGATGCTGGCGGCTGCAGGTGTAGGAAATCTGGCCCTAGTGAGGGTCTTTACTGGCGCCCAGTGTAAGGTGCATGAAGGCCAGCCCTCAGGGAGCTTTTTGTATTACTCTGCGACCGGAGGTGACAGTTGGTACTGAAGAGGGCTTCTTTTATCGTTCATCTACAGGTGCTGGTATGTTGAGAGAGAGAGAGTACAATAGTGGCTCCTCTCCCTGCGTGTGAGTCAGCAGTATCACCTTGATTGGATCCTGGGAGCCCTGTTGGCAGCGCCAATTGCACAGGGAAGCTGGCAGGCTTGAGTGTAAGAGGAATGGCCCACCTTGGCCAGATTTTTTGGCTTTCGGCAGCAGGCATGCTAGGGCCAGCCCTTGAGGGGGCTTTTTGTATTACTTATCAATGGCACTCGATAGCCAGGAATAGAGGGGGCTTCCTTTATTGTTCCTCATGGGCACCGAGAGAGAGAGGCTACAATAGTGGCTCCTCCTCTTGCATGTTACTCAGCAGTAGCGCCCTTTTACCATGTCAGCCCAGTCTTCCCTGGTAGGCATTCCCTGCTGTGGATTTCTTCCATCCCATCCTCTCAATCTGTCTTCCTGCAGCAAACAACGGTTCTCACTCTGGGCCTGTTCTCCAGTCCCCATGCTCCAGCTCCCAGACACCCTGCACTCCTGTGAACACATGTCTCAGTCCAGGGCATGCAGGGCCACAGTATCGACCATCTGTGTGTTTGTCACCCTTTCCTGTCTGCCACAGATTGGCCACTTCACCCTCTTTGGACAGCCCCTAATGCATCCCTTCTTTCCCAATCAAATTCCCTATCAGAGAGGGGGTTTCCCTGTCAGATAAGGGTGGGGTTTCCCTGAATTTGGGAATCTCTCCTTTGCTTCAGCTCCCCTGCCCTAGGGTGCAGGTCCCATCCCTTTTTTCTCCTCCTTTGTCTGCTTTCTTTTTTTCATCCTACCCAGTTATGCAGGGATCTTTATAGTCCTTTTTGGTGTCCAAGGTCTTCTGCTAGCATTCAGCTGGTTTTCTGTGAGAATTGTTGCATCTATTGATGTATTCCTGATGCATCCATGAAGAGAAATGAACTTTACATCCTTCTACTCTGCTGCCATCTTTCTACTGAGTCACTCTCAGGTTCTGATCCTGCAGTGGCACAACCCTGAGCACCAAACTTGCCTCATCCTACTCCTCACTATGGGAATCAGATAGTACAGTATATAGCATTTTGAGTGTGGCTTCTTATGACTTAACATAATGCATTACAATGTCACCCATACTTTTGCATTTAATAATGGTTTATTCCTTTATATTGATGAGTACTATTCCATAGTACCCTACTTTTGAAAATCCACTTGTCAGTTCACAGACATTTAGGTTATTTCCACTTTTTGGATATTATAAATAGAGCTTCTATAAACATTCATGTGCAAGTCTTTATGTGGATGTATATTCTCATTTATCTTGAATATATACCTAAGGGACTTCCCTGGTGGTGCAGTGCTTAAGAATCCACCTGCCAACGCAGGGGACATGGGTTCAGTCTTGGTCTGGGAAGATCCCACTTGCTGCAGAGCAACTAAGCCCATGCACCACAACTACTGAGCTTATGCTCTAGAGCCTGTGAGCCACAACTACTGAAGCCCATGCATCACAAGTATGAATCCGCATGCTGCAACTACTGAAGCGTGTGTGCCTAGAGCCCGTGCTCCACAACAAGCAAAGCCACCGCAATGAGAAGCCCACTCACTGCAATGAAGAATAGCCCCTGCTTGCCACAACTAGAGAAAGCCTGCATGCAGCAACAAAAACCCAATGCAGCCCCCCCCCAAATATTTAAGAATATATACCTAGGAGTGAGGGTGTTGGGTCATATGGTAAGTGTATGCCTAACTTAATGAGAAACTGCTGGAATGTTTTCCAGAATGGATGTGCCATTTGGTATTCCTATATGAGAGTTTCAACTACTATGCATCCTCATCAGATCTTGATATTGCTAGATTTTAAAAAAGGCCATATAGTGGAGTTCCCTGATGACCTAGTGGTTAGGATTCTGGGATTTCAGGGCTGTGGCCCAGGTTCAATCCCTGGTCAGGGAACTGAGATCCCACAAGCCATGTGGCATGGCCAAAACCTCCCCCCAAAAAACCAAAAAAACTAAAAATTTTAAAAAGCCATGTAATAGGTGTGTCCATCACCTAGATTTAACAATGGTTAACTTTCTGTCATGTTGACCATCTATTTTAAGTATTTGAAATAGATTATCATGTCACCCCATGTTTAAAAACTTCAGTGTTTATAATATAAGGATATTTCCCTACATAACCACAATATCATCAATACACTTAACAAAGAATAACAATAATTCCTTAATATCAGCTAAAATCTGGTCATATTCAAATTTCCTCAGTTGTCACTAAAGGTCTTTAATACACTCAGTGTGGAAACATAAACTAGGACATAAAATGTTAGAGTGTGTTGCATATAGAAAGAGTAAGCATTGTTTCTTGAAAATTTGGGGTGTGTGTTTGTGTGTGTGTGTTGGATTGTAAAATAACTTTTAAACTGCAAGACATGGTCAAAAAGTTGGAAAGCTTTGATATCATAGGTGAAAGTACTGATAAAGTAAAACAAAAGCAAGGTGTTCAATAGCACTGCTTCTTGCGTACACTTTCTGGGAAGTCCCAGTCAATAAGAAAGAGAAAGAAAAATGTACAAATATTGTAAAAGAAGAGACAAAAAAACTCTCATTGTTTGCAGACAATATGATTTTCTTCTAGAAAATCTGAGAGAATGTATATAGCCAAAAAAAAAATTGTCTTATTGTTTTTCAGTAAAGCAATAGCAAAAATTTAATTCACACTTGTTCAACCATCCATATCCACATTTAAATCTTCCTGCATGTGTAGTTTACAGTTATCTATAGATTGATGAGAGTGGCCAAGGTTGCATGGTATGTTCAAACTTATAGGAAGGCTGGTTAACGTGGAGGCCCCGAGGCAGTGGCGGCCCGCATCTGATGCTCGTATGTTGCAGGCCTCTGGTGCGCGGCAGTGCTCCCAGATGTGTCACCTTGTTGCACTGAAGCTGAGATGCCTGGGGAGGGGGGCCCTCCACATCCCCCTCCATGGGTGTGTGGATGGTGCACCATGGATAATTTTGCCCTGGGAAATTTCACTGTAGCAGATTACTCCTTGTTAGAAGATTGCCTTTATGTGGTTGATTGTGTCTTTGTCTCTGATTTTATGTCCAATGATTATGTTTGTTTGACTCAACTTTACTGTGATGCAGTGGGTAGATAGTGTAAAGATTATACCAAAGTGAGGGAAACTTAGAATTTGACACCTGCACTATGTGGTGTAGTAAACCTATTTCTGTCCTACAAGATTACTGTGATGCCATTAAAATACACATCTTCTGGCCACTTCTGTCTCAATGTCAACACAGTTCTGTAATATCACAGGTTGCACTCCTGTGTGGAGGCCAACAGTTCTCATGCTTCTGAGATAAGTTTGAAAAAATTACAACATCTTGAGTTGATGGAAGATATTGTGGATTTGGCAAAGAGTTGTGAATGATTCATTCTTTATTGGAGGCTTATTGAGAATTGGTTATAAAATAGAAAATAAAGTCTTGGCAATGGAAGAAACTTTGAACTGGGTGAAATACATAGGGGATGTAACAATTTTACCTAAGTTAGGAGCAGTTGACAATTATTGGCCTATGTTAAGTATTTTCTTTACTGAATACAAGTATCATGTAACTGAAGTTGTAACAGAAAACTGCAATTTGCTTGAAGAATTTAAAAGTCAAAGTTCTGTGGAGTGTCTAGAGCAAGGAGAACTAACGAAAATGAAAGCGAGTAAAGAGTTTTCCAAAGAAAGATTTGATATAGCTATTATCTATTACACCAGAGCCACTGAATACCTGAAAATCACCTTCTTTATGGTAACCGAGCTCTTTGTTTTCTTCGCACTGGACAATTTAGAACACTTTCTCATGGTAGAAAATTTGGAAAATACAGGAGCTTAAAAAGAAGAAAATAAAAATCACCACCTCAGAGAATACTGCTGTATTAACGTTATGCAGCTTTTAGATGGCTTAAGCCATGGATAAACCAAGGCTATCTAGTCTAGAGGAATGGATGGGCTTGACACAGTATTCCATCAATACCACTGTCCTCAACTGGTTCTGACAAGAAATGAGCTGCAAATCTCTTTAGATTATTGCCTCTGGCTAGGTCCAGAATTGTAGATATCCTGTGCTGTTTGAAGGTCAATCTGTATGCTTTAAAGGTGAATAAGTTGGGCAGCTTGGCTAGCCTCTTGTGAAACCTTAATTGGGTGGAAGGTCATCCCCTCTGCATAGAGGATCGTCGGGAGCTGAGAGGCAAACCACGGGCTTCTGCCTTCTTTCCTGAGTGTTGAATGCTAGACACTCAAGCAGGATCCTGCTTAAAACTCTTCTCTAAAGGAAGTGCTTCAAAGTAGAAAAACAGAAGCCAGGTAGCCTGGTGAGGTCAAGGTCAAGAGCAGGGTTGTGCATCCATCCTTGTACCTTCTTCCTGACAGTCTAGCTTTGTGGTTTAACACCATTGAAGTTTTCTTTAGAGGCAGGTCAGCAACATTTCCTTATTAGGCAATCACCAGTATGTGCTGGATGCTTATTTGATGTCAGAAGCATTATGCCAGGGGCTCCCCTGGTGGTAGAGTGGTTAAGAATCTGCCTGCCAATGCAGGGGACACAGGTTCAAGCCCTGGTCTGGGAAGATTCCACATACTGCCAAGCTACTAAGCCCATGTGCCACAACTACTGAGCCTTCACTCTAGAGCCCGCAAGACACAACTATTGAGCCCACATGCCACAACTACTGAAGCCCGAGCACCTAGAGCCTGTGCTCCACAAGAAGAGAAGCCTCCGAAATGAGAAGACTGCACACCACATGAAGAGTAACCCCTACTCTCTGCAACTAGAGAAAGCCCGTGTGCAGCAACGAAGACCCAACACAGCCAATAAATAAATAAATAAATAAATTTATATTTTAAAAAAAGCATTATGCCACATTGGTTTTACTGGTTTCCCACCTTGTTCATTGTTTATATGACTTGCTCAGTAATGTAGGGATAGTGTTTCCTGAACCTTGCAATACACATAACTCCTGATCAAGTGAGTAGTTGATATGACTTCAAAAAAGAATACCTTGCCAGACATGCCATTGACCTGGGAGAACCCATGCCATTTAGCTGGGTTACCAAGATTGAGATGGTTTGAAGCTCTCACATCTGAGGGTTGGTAGATCTGTTATGGAATCTGGCTGAGCAGCTGCGGGAACAGCTGAGGGTAAAGCATCCAACCTCCCTGGCACTGTTCTGAGCACTTGGCTTGTATTAACGCATAAAACCCTCACAACCTCATGAGGTAGGTGCTGTTGTGTCTTTATAGATGAAGAACCTGAGGCCTGGGGAGGTCAGGCAGTGTCCTCAGACACTAGGTGTGTGTGATGGAGCCAGAATTTGAACCCAGGCATCATGGCTGCAGAGTCTCTATTAATCACTTTGGAAAGGTGATGATAGAATCAAATGGCAATGTGAAAGTTGAAAAAAATTAAAGTAGTGGTCTAAATTGTCAATAAACATCATTATCCTTACAGGATGTGCAGATTAAAAACTGTGAGTCTCTCTTTCATATCCATCAGATTGGCAAAAATTAAAAACTTCATAACACCAAGTGTTTGAGAGGATGTGGAACAACGGAAACTTTCATACTTGTCTGGAGAAAGTGTAAATTGGTGCAATCACTGTGGAGAGCCGTTTGGCACGTTGAAGATGTGTGTACTCTGCTGCTTGCTTCTGGGCTACCCAAGAAGATGTGTACAAGCCTTCATTAGATCATTGTTTTTAAGAGTAAAGAAATGGAAACAACCTAAAAGTCCATCAATAGGGGAATGGATAAAATGAATTATGGTATATTCATACAATGGAATTCTGTGCAGCAGTTAAAATGAATGCAGTGTTGAGTGAAAAAGCAAGTTGTAGGGCTTCCTAGGTGGTGCAGTGGTTGAGAATCCACCTGCCAATGCAGGGGACATGGGTTTGATCCGTGCTCCAGGAGGATCCCACATGCCGCGGAGCAACTAAGCCCGTGCGCCACAACTATTGAGCCTGTGCTTTAGAGCCCATGAGCCACAACTACTGAGCCCATGTGCCTAGAGCCCATGCTCCACAACAAGAGAAGCCACGGCAATGAGGAGCCCGTGCACCACAACGAAGAGTAGCCCCCACTCACCGCAACTAAAAGAAAGCCTGCGCACAGCAAAAAAAAAAATAAATAAAAAAAAATAAAAAAAAAGACCCAGCACAGCCAATAAAATAAATAAATAAATTTATAAAAAAAAAAAAAGAAAAAGCAAATTGCAGAATGATTTGTATGGCGTGATGCCATTTATATGATATTTTAATGTGTGCAAAATGATGTGCATATCCATAATTAACACATAGTATGTATTAACAATGTTTTTAAAGTGCATGGGCATGTTAAACTCCAGCGGAGTGGCTATCTCTGCAGGGGAGGGAGGGAAAAGGATTGGAGATGGGAAAGATGGTTCACAATGGGTGTCAACTGTAACAAACTTCTGCAAAAAAGATCTCAAGGAAATATGGCAAAATGTTAAGATCTTACTTAAAAAAAAAACTTATAGGAAAATGAGAGACAGTATCTGCTCAGATATAATGCCCTAGCATTGTTTAGTTCTCATTGTGTATTTTGTTTGTTTTTCTGTCATACTTTTCCTAATCCTTTTATTTTTTAACCTTTCAATTGAAGTATAAATACAGAAAAGTGCATAAGCCTGATAAAATTTCATAAACTAAACACACTCAAGTAATGAGCAATCATTAAAGAAAACACTGTTAGCACCCCAAAGCTCCCTGGTGTCCCCTTTAGTAATTACTCATCTCTTGCCCCCCAAATAATTAAAACAAATCTAACAATGGATTTAAAGTGCTGCCTATAAGTTGAATTATTGTAAACAGAATCATACTCTGACCATACTTGCTGTAAAGTAAATAACTTTTTGTAATGCAAGTAATCATTTGTTATCTGTTATCATCTGAACTTTGATATATATTTGGTTTTGTTAAAGCAAAGCACATTTAAAAATATATTCTACAGCCAGACTGATATTACTTTTGAATTATTTGATAGCTCGAATTATCTATGACACTGTTTGCCTTCATTGGTGAAAGTAAATTATCTCTGTATATATAATGTATTGTTCTTTATGTTTCATGATGACATGGCTAATAGTGAGAGAAATGTGGTTGATGATTCATTGTATGACCAATCATTATTTTAATACTATGCATATGTGAACATTATCCTTCAGTTTGTAACTATAATAGTAGAATCTGCTGGAATTTGTGGCTTTGTTGCTTCATCTTATGACTAGGCCAATGTCTGCTCAAACTTGCCTTGCTTCAAACTTTTCTTAAAGTGTTTCTTTTGCCCTCTCTTTCTTCTCTTGCGTTAATTCCAGTCTTTGATTATGAACTATTTGGGTACCCTAAAGTCACTGAGGCCTTAGGCATGTCCTAGGGTTGATCTCTTGCAGAATTGTCCAACCTCCCCCACCCCCCGCCAAAACCAAATTTAATTATTTGCTGTGAGAAACACAACTGCCATGGTGAGTAGATTCCAGAAAACTGCAATTCTCAAAACTTTTTGTGCGTTAGATTCACCTGGGGTGTTTGATAAAATTTTATAGCTCCTCTTTCATTTGCATTACATTTTTGTATCATATGGAGTTTCAGCTACCATATAATCTAGTAAATCTCAGTGGGGCTCAGACATCTGTGTGGCAAGCTGCATGGAATTAGACTGGGTTTTTCTCATGGCCCCTCCATTTCCCTGTCTATCCTACCATTTCCCAAGCTCTCATGTTTCACCTTCTTCCAATGCTTATTATTGTGGCTCACCCAAGCCTGCCCTCTTCTGGTAGTGTTCATTGAACGATTCCGTTCAGCTTTTTTTTTTTTTTCAGAATGAAAAATAATGATTTCTTGTTCTCATTTTTCAGAACCCTAGATGACTGGTTGATTCTTAATAAGATGTTTCTGGGTGGTGATTGCCTCTTATGATAACTCTCCAACTCCCTGTTTATCCAAAGCTTTCCAAACTTTTACCCAAGAATTGTCTTAAATGGTTTAAGTACTTGGTAGGTTCAGTGCATGAAGGAAATCTGAGCAAGGTGGCCACTTAGCCCAACCTGAAGCCATTTGAAGATTCTTATCAATTCTCTGTATTCATACAGCTGTCTTTGTACATGACCAAGTGGCTAAAGAATCAATAAAAACTCCTTGCATGCTATGATCTCATTGTTGCTGATCCTGTCTGCCATTTTCCTATGTGGCCTAACAGGACTGCCCCTGAAACCATACATGATGACTAGAAGAGGGACAGGAAGAAGTCTCACTGCCATAGAGAAATGCTGAACACATCACCTTCTCTGTGCCTTCTACTGTGGTTTCATGGTATCTGGATACTCCAGCCAGTTTGCAGTGCAAAGACATGCCAGTTTTCTTGATTTTCTTTTCCACAGGTACACTGGTAACAGCATTGAGTATGTACATAGCAGGATTTAGTGATGGCTTTGGCCTTTGAGTAAATGAAAATCTTGGGCTTTCCTGATGTAGCTGATGGATGACTTTGTTTTACTCACCCTGATTTTCTTCTTTGAAATTTATATTTTTTTGTTTGTTTAGAATAAGTAATATATTAACAAAGTTCAAAAATGAAAACAATACATTTACTTACATTTACTTACTTACATAATAATACTTACTAATACATAATAATAATTATTATTTACATAATACTTACATTTAGAACTCCCATACCTGTTCTTGTTCCCATCTACCCCACTCTTTTCACTCTCATAACTAACCATTGTATTAGTTTCTGATATATCCTTTCAGTGTTTCCTTATACAGATACAAGCAAAAATAAATATATATTTTCATTTCTCCCCTTTCTTATACAAAAGGTAGCATATTACTATACACTATTCTGCCTCCGGCTGTCTTAACCTAAGTACATCCTGAAGATATATCAGTGCTTACAGAGATTTCTCATTCTTTTTTACAATTTCATATAGTATAGCATTCAATTTTATACTATAGTTTTTAAAATCTAATCCTGTATTGATAGACACTTAAGTTTTTTTCCTGTCTTTTGCTATTACAAACAATGAGAAAATGTACTTACATTATCCATAAAGTGCAGATATGTCCTTATTGTGAATAAATTTGCAGAAATGAAACTGTTGGCTCAAAGGATATATTCATTAAATCTTCGTTCCACTTAGAGTTTTAACCTGCCATATGGTGTGAGGAAGAGATGGAACTTTATTTTTTTCTATAGTATAGATACCTGGTTGTATCAACACCTTTCATTTAAAAAATAAAGTCCATCCTTACCCCACTGATTTGATTTTGTACTAATTTTCTGTATGTTTTTGGTTCTATGATGGACTTTCTCTTTTGTCCAATTGGTCTGTCTACTCATGTTCCAGTGAGTCAGTGTGTACTTTTTAAATTTTGCAAGTTTACCTCAGCATGGTTTTATTAAGGAGGGTGCAGGTATTGTAACAAAGAGACCCGATTGAAGACAAGTAGTCTAACAAGATAGAAATTGGTTTCTCTCTGTTAACAGAGTAGAGGTGGTGCAGGACTGCTAAAAAAGCTCTGCCATGTCTGAGTCCAAGGTGGCTGCTTCATCTTTTTTTTTTTTGCCATCTCCTAGCCAGCAGGATGGGGAAAAGGGGCAAAGGAGAGCATGAGCTTTCCTTTTTAGTGTCACAATGTGGAAATGGCTCACATTGATTTCCAGAACTTGGTCATTTGGCCACTCCAAGCAGCAAGGGAGATGGGGAAATGTAGTCTCTTGCTGGATAGGCATCTACCTGGCTAAAGCTTAGGAGTTCTATTAGTAAATAGGGGGAAATGATCTTTACTACAATGGTGGCCTGATGCTAAGGACTCTAATGTTGATGGTAGTGGTGTTAGGGGAAACACTGACTGAAACCGCCCACCCTGGCCAGCACCACAGTAACCATTTGCATGAGTTATTTTACGACAGGAGATCCTGGTAAGGAACACAGAACTAATAAGTCACCACCAAGCAGAAGAATACCGGAAAGGTCAAAAGGACACGCCAGTCCATATGTCCTCCCAGAATCCTCCTCACTGGAATCCATCTTGGCTGAGTGATGCGTGGGCCACCAGAAAGGATCCTGAGTCAGAATGATTGGCCAGAGACAACCCAGAAACTAACCCCATCACCATAAAACCCGAGACTGTGAGGCACATGGCAGAGCAGTCCTCCTGGGGTCCCTTACCCTGCTGCTCTCCACCTGGGATCCTCTTCCCAATAAAGTCTCTTGCTTTGTCAGCACGTGTGTCTCCTCAGACAATTCATTTCCAAGTGTTAGACAAGAGCCCACTCTCAGGCCCTGGAAGGCACCTCCCGCTACAACAGTGGGGCACTGTAACCTGAAAAATGGCATAAACTCTTCCCTCCAGGGTACTAATGCAAAGGTGCCTAGGGTTCATATAGGTTTTACCTTCCTGCCCTCACAATTTTGGTGTTTTTTACCGTGAGAATCATATTTACTGTTTGTTACAGTGTCCCCCCCATCCCACCCCCACCCCCCGCCATCTCTCTCTCTTTGGATGTGTTCTCATATATGTGTGGGCTTTTTTTTAAATTTTATTTTGCTTGTTCTCTTCTCATTGCTTTACTCATATGTCTTTGGAGATATCAGGCTTTTTCTGAGGCAACTCTTGGGGCTTGTTAATGAATTAATTGGCAAAAAGAGGCCCCCCAGAGAACAAAAACAAGAACCTGTTTATACCTCTAGACTTCCTATATCCCTTTCCTTGTTATCCCACTTGAATGTGATAAAGAATAGATAGCTTAAGTGGCCCAAATAAGTGACCCTTTTACATTTGCAGAAGATTGAGTTTGCATATGAAATGAGCTCTGGGTTATAGACACTGCCAAGCTAAAGGACAGAGATGAAGCCGAAAAGGAAAGATCCTAAAGCCTAAAGGAGACCATATTAACTAAACTGGGATACTTTAGAGAGTGAAAAGAGGCACTAAAGTAATTCAGTATATACGAAATATATACCTATTAATCAACAAATTGGCTTTATTATATTGGTAGACTATAAAACAGTTCTGTTAAAAATTGATTTCAAAAATAAAATTCTTTCTAAAAAAAATCACTGTACATTAAAGCAAAAAACATTTATGTTGATTATCTGAACATTAAAAAATAATACAAGTGGGACTTCCCTGGTGGTGCAGTGGTTAAGAATCCACCTGCCAACGCATGGGACATGGGTTCAAGCCCTGGTCCGGGAAGATCCCACATGCCACAGAGCAACTAAGCCCGTGTGCCACAACTACTGAGCCTGCACTCTAGAGGCCGCAAGTCACAACTATTGAGCCCACATGCTGCAACTACTGAAGCCTGCACACCTAGAGCCCATGCTCCGCAAAAAGAGAAGCCACTGCAATGAGAAGCCTGTGTACCACAACGAACAGTAGCCCTTGCTCAGAGCAACAAAGACCCAACTCAGCCAATAAATAAATAAATAAATAAAGTTTATTAAAAAAAAATAAGACGAATAATTTTTTTGGTATATATCCACATAGTAATCAGTTTCTTAGCCACACCTGTCTCTAATACCATGTTACCAATATTTTTCTGATAATGTATTTTTTCCAATATGATCATAATGTTTTAAATTTTTGAAATAAAATTGCCTGCAATTTGTTTCACAGTTGCATTTTGTGGTTAATAAATTTGAAATTGCAAACATCTTCAACTGAGTCCTCTCATCACAATGTTTTTAACTGAGAAGACACCCTCTATGGGAGAAGAAAAAAATTCTGCTAAATGGAAGACAGTCTCAATACTAACATTTTTATTAGAAATGTATATATACTTCACCTCAAATATATTCACAGGTTCTGTCTTTTGGCCTCCATTCAGAGTGCCTCTCCTTGACTAATGTTTATATAAGAAAATCTTGTCTAATAAGCTAACTCTACTTTTAATTCCTTTGTTTTTTTTAAGAACTTTTATTGAAATATAATTGACATACAATAAACTTCATATATTTAAAGTGTACAATTTGATATTTTTTTCTTATTAATAATGTATATATGGCAATCCTAATCTCCCAATTGATCCCACCCTAAGGACCCCACCACCACCACCACCACTTTTCCCCCTTGGTGTCCATATGTTTGTTTTCTATATCTGTGTCTCTAATTCGGCCTTACAAACTGGTTGATCTGTAGCATTTTTCTAGATTCTGCATATATGCATTAATACACAATATTTATTTTTCTCTTTCTGACTTACTTCACTCTGTATGACAGTCTCTAGGTCCATCCATGTCTCTACAAATGTTCCAATTTTGTTCTTTTTTATGGCTGAGTAATATTCCATTGTATATATGTACCACATCTTCTTTATCTATTCATCTGTTGATGGACATTTAGGTTGCTTCCATGTCCCGGCTATTGTAAACAGTGCTGCAATGAACATTAGGGTGCATGTGTCTCTTTGAATTATCGTTTTCTCTGGGTATATGCCCAGTAGTGGAATTGCTGGGTCATATGGTAATTCTATTTTTAGTTTTCAAGGAACATCCATACTGTTCTCCATAGTGGCTGTACCAATTTACATTCCTACCAACAGTGCAAGGGCGTACCCCTTTCTCCACACCCTCTCCAGCATTTACTGTTTGTAGATTTTCTGATGATGCCCATTCTAACCAGTGTGAGGTGATACCTCATTGTAGTTTTGATTTGCATTTCTCTAATAATTAGTGACGTTGAACATCTTTTCATGTGTCTCTTGGCCATTCACATGTCTTCTTTGGAGAAATGCCTGTTTAGGTCTTCTGCCCATTTTTTGATTGGGTTGTTTGTTTTTTTGATACTGAGCTGCATGTACAGTTTATATATTTTGGAGATTAATCCTTTGTTGATTCGTTTGCAAATATTTTCTCCCATTCTGACGGTTGTCTTTTTGTCTTGTTTATAGTTTCCTTTGCTGTGCAAAAGTTTTTAAGTTTCATTAGGTGTCACTTGTTTATTTTTGTTTTTATTTCCATTACTTTAGGAGGTGGGTCAAAAAAGATCTTCCTGTAATTTATGTCAAAGAGTGTTCTTCCTATGTTTTCCTCTAGGAGATTTATGCTGTCTGGACTTACATTTAAGTCTATAACCCATTTTGAGTTTATTTTTGTGTATGGTGTTAGGGAGTGTTCTAATTTTATTCTTTTACATGGAGCTGTCCAGTTTTCCCAGCACCACTTATTGAAGAGGCTGTCTTTTCTCCATTGTATATCCTTGCCTCCTTTGTCATAGATTACTTGACCATAGTTTATCTCTGGGCTTTCTATCCTGTTCCATTGATCTGTATTTATGTTTTTGTGCCAGTACCATATTGTCTTGATTGCTATAGCTTTAAAGTATAGTCTTTGGTCAGGGAGTCTGATTCTTCCAGCTCCGTTTTTTTCCCTCGAGATTGCTTTGGCCCTTTGGGGTCTTTTGTGTCTCCATACAATTTTTTTTTCTATTTCTGTAAAAAATGCCATTGGTAATTTGATAGGGATTGCATTGAATCTGTAGATTGCTTTGGGTAGTATAGTCATTTTCACAGTGTTAATACTTCCAATCCAAGAACATGGTATATCTCTCCATCTGTTTGTGTTGCCTTTGACTTCTTTCATCAGTGTCTTATAGTTTTCTGAGTACAGGTCTTTTATCTCCTTACTTAAGTTCATTCCTAGGTATTTTATTCTTTTTGCTGCAATGGTGAATGGGATTGTTTCCTTAATTTCCCCTTCTGATCTTTCATTGTTAATGTATAGAGATGCAAGAGATTTCTGTGTGTTAATTTTGTATCCTGCAACATTACCAAATTCATTGATTAGCTCAAGTAGTTTTCTGGTGGTGTCTTTAGGATTTTCTATGCATAGCATCATGTCATCTACAAACAGTGACAGTTTAACTTCTTTTCCAATTTGGATTCCTTTTATTTCTTTTTCTTCTCTGATTGCTGTGGCAGGGACTTCCAAAACTATGTTGAATAGGAGTGGTGAGATTGGACATCCTTGTCTTCTTCCTGATCTTAGAGGGAATGCTTTCAGTTTTTTACTATTGAGAATAATGTTTGCTGTGAGTTTGTCATATATGGCCTGTATTATGTTGAGGTAGGTTCCCTCTATGCCCACCTTCTGGAGAGTTTTTATCATAAATGGGTGTTGAATTTTGTCAAAAGCTTTTTATGCATCTATCAAGATGATCATATGGTTTTTATCCTTCAGTTTGTTAATATGGTGTATTGCATTGGTTGATTTGCATATATTGAAGAATCCTTGCATCCCTGGGATAAATCCCACTTGATCATGGTTCCTTTGACTGTTTTGAGAAGTTTAGATACTGTAAAATTTTAGGATGTCTCACATCCATTCCATTCTGGAGCAGAATATCAACTTACCTAATTAAAAATAGAATCCCCATCAAAAGATTTTCCCTACAAGTTGAGATAGCTCTAAGAATAGTTATATAATTTCAAAAGCAAATGTTGTACACCATGAAGGCTTCTCAGTCTTCAGTCTTCCTTGACTCCTTCTACAAGCATATGTATTAGCTCTTGGTGTAATAGGTTGGTATATTAGTTTTCTATTGCTGTGTAACAAATTTTACATTTTAAAACAACACCCATTTATTATCTCACAGTTTCTGTAAGTCAGGAGTCTGGGCTCATCTTGGCTAGGCAATCTGTTCAAAGTAGCACCAGGCTACAATCTGGTGTTAGCCAGGGTGACAGTCTCATCAGAGGTTCAACTAACGATAGATCCACTTTTCTTAGAATGTTGGCAGACTTCATCTCCTTACAATTGTAGGACTGAGATTTTGTTTTCCTGCTAGCTATTTACGAAGGGCCAGTCTCAGCTCCTAGAGGCCATCCATAGTTCCTTGCCATGTGACCCTCTCCATAGTCCCTTTCACAACATGACAATTTACTTCAAAGCCAGCAAGGGAGTCTCTTTAGTGTTTGCCAGCAAGAGGGAGTCTTATATCTACATTGTAATCTAATCATAGGAGTAACATCCCACCACCTTCAGCATATTCCATTGGTTAGAAGCCAGTCGCAGGCCCACTCACTCAAGGGGAGAGGATTATACAAAGATGTGAATATGAGAAGGTGAAGATCATGGAAGCCATCTTAGAATTCTTCCCAAGTTTCCTTGGGAAACAGACTCTGAGTTTGAGATTTGTGTGCAGGTGGATTACTGGGGGCTGCTTTTGGGAACAACACCTGTAAAGGAGTGAGGAAATCAGGATTGGATAGAAAGGGAGAAATTGCAATAGAGGCCACAACCAATCTCACAGCCTGAGATGGTCCTTTAGAAATGTCCTGAAATGAAGCAAAGAAACTAAGCCTTTGTGACCTTCATTAAGCAATCATTGCATGTGGGCTGCCCCTGAGAAGGGGCATGACCTTAGGCAAGGCAGCTCCCTTCAACACAGGACAATTTCTGAGGAGGTGCTCAGATATAAGCAGTCAGAAAACAAGATTCCCAGCAGCTAGGAATGAGTGCTTCAGTTTTGAAGGCAGGGGTGGAGGTGGGGTGGGTGGGGAGGTTCTGAGTGAAATGTCACATCGCCACTACACTTGGTTAACCATAAAATCTCCTTGGTTAATCATAAAATTTCCCAAGTACTATGAATAAAATTTAGTTGAATTTATAATAACAAAAGTGTTCTAAGGGTTTGGAACTGTATTGACAGGTGGGTCAATGAGGGAGGGGCTACTGAGAAAAAAAGTGGTGGTTTTGACATATAATGTCAAGGGTTGGTGAAGGGGATAGAATTTGGTGGATGAGAGTTCTTTCATACCTTTAAATAGCATGCGAAATATCATGCTGGTCCAGGCTAAGACATTAAATCCCTAAAGCCAAAGATATATTTCAGTAAAATATAATAGAATGAGAGCAAAAGCAGGATGAACTTTAATAGCGGGAAAAATCTTAAGTCCTCTCTCTAAGTTTAGAAATTACTTGTATAAATGAAGGAAAGGGTTGCCATGTCTAAAAAGCAGTTCATGTGACAAATATCTGAGAGGTTTAACTTACCACAGCTTTAGTTCTATGGCATGACTGATAAAAATGATAATGCAACCTTAAGCTGAGTTAATAGAAGTCTATGTTTCTGTAAATAACAGTTCTAGCATACCCTGTGCTAACCAGACCTAATCTGTGCCCAGTTCAAACAAAGTATTTTGTAACACACCTACAAAAAAGTGCATGAATCACAGATATACAGCTCAATGAACTTTCACAAAGTGAACATATCCATATAACTGCTAGAGTGACCAACTGTTTCAATTTCCCTAGGGGTGTCCTTGTTTCAGCACTGAAAGACTTGTATCTTGGGAAACCCCTCTGACAAACTAGATGGTTGGTTAGCCTAACACACCCAGATTAAGAAATAGAACATTATCAGCACCCTAGAAGCCCTCATATGGATTGTCAGTCACCACCCACTCCTCCTCCTCAAAGGAAACCACTTATCTTGACTTCTAACACTGCAGATTATTTTGAGGTGCTGTATTTTAATATGAGCACTACAAACTAAAGAGCAGAGGTTAAAACCTCATAGCTCATGGGCTGACTCCAGCTGGTAGACATTCTGTTTGAGTTATGCAACACTGGCCTGCAGAGCTTTTTCTTTTTCCACTTACTTTATTTGGGGGACAGTGCTATGAGTCTTAATACAGGTATAGATTCATGCAACTCCTATCACACTCAGAATACAGAATACTTCAACTGCCACAAAAACCTTCCTCATGCATCTCCCTTGTAGTCACATATTCCACTGGCTCCTAGTCCTTGGCAATTAGTGATCTGATCCCCATCCCTCTAGTTTTGCCTTTTCCAGACTGTCATAAATTTGGAATCTTACACACCATGAAACTTATGAGTGTGCATTCTTTCATTCAGCATGATACCCTTGAGGTTCATGCAAATTGTTGCTTGTATCAATAGTTCATTCCTTTTTATTGCTGAGCAGTATTTCATTGTATGAACATTCTTCAGTTTGCTTATCCATTCAAGGACTTCTGGGTTGTTTCCAATTCTGAGCAATTATGAACAGTGCTGCTATAAACATGCATGTACAGGTTTTTGTGTGAACATAAATCTTCATTTCTCTAGGGTGAATACGTGGTGGGGGGGGATTGCTGGGTCATATGCTAAGCATAGGTTTAATTTTATAAGAAACTGCCAAGCTGTTTTCCAGAATGGCTGTACCATTTTGCATTTCTACCAACAATGTAGGAGAGTTCCAATGGCTCTGCACCCTTGCCAACACTTGGTATTATTTTCACATTTATTTTAACCATCTTAATAGATATAAAGTTGCATCTCATTGTGGTTTTCATTTGCATTTCCCTAATAGCAAATGATATTAAACATTCTATCATGTGCTTATTTGTCACCTGTATATTCTCTTTAAGGAAGTGTCTAAGTCCTTTGACCATTTTTAAAAAATTGAGTTTGTTTTCTTACCACTGAGTTTTGAGAGTTCTCTATATATCATGAATACAAGGTAACAGTGACTGCAACAAATGGCTTCTCATAGCTCTTCGGATAAAAATCACATCTTTATCATGGTTATAAACCCACAGGATCTGCTCTCTTCTTACCTTGCCTCATCAGTATAATTTTAGACATCTCTTCCTTCCACTGTATTTTCCAGCAGCACTGGACTTTTTATATCGTCTCAGGCTCTTTCCCATTTTAGGATCTTTGCATCTCTGATGCTGCTTCAGATCTACAGTGAATAAAGCTTCCTGATTTTTTTGAGCTTCCATGTTCTCATCCATAAAATAAAGATAGTAATAGTACCTACTTCACAAGGCTATTGTGAGGAGTAAATGAGTCATGTATGTTCAGTCCTTAGCACCGTGTCTGGCATACAGTAAGCGCTCAATAATTGGGAAGTGTTATTAAATTCAGTCTGTCAGATTGTATGCTTGTTTTGCTTTCTCTGCTGACAAACACCCTTGGTTGCTGTTCTATCTTATCCAAAAGGAATTGCTTCCCACTACCACAGTAACCCAGGTGGAGTGAAATAAGTGCTAAATGTATGCAGAGCTGATCACTGGGAGGCCAGAAGGCCCACTTGGGCCTCAAATGCAGACTCAGATTGAAGTAACTCCATGGAGATTTCCCAAACAAACACTGACAGGATTCAAAGAAACTAATGCTTATCTTAACTTTGAACTTGTGTCTCATTATCAGACAGACACACCTGTGTCTCAATACCAATGCAATATGAATTAGTATTTCCTACATCTTACCTGGACCTTGAGTGCCATGTGGGAAATTTTTGTTTCTGACTCAAATTACTTCATTCCAGCCAACTCTGTAAGCACGTTGGACCTGAGTGCCTAGTTCTGAGCAATGGTGTCTGTACTATACTAGTTAAGTGTATGGACTCTACATCTTAACTGCCTAGGTTTGAATCCACCGTTTACAAGAGGTGAAACCCTAGGCAAGTCACAAAACCTTTTGTACATCAGTTAATTCATCTGTAAAATGAGGATTGCGGGTTTTGTGAACAATGTGAGTTAATATATGAACAATGCTCTCTGTGTTTGCCATTAGCTTCATGCCATAACCAAACAATTACATTGCACTTATTACAAAAAAGGTGAGGGGGGGAGCAGGAGGAACCGGGGCCTTTCCCAACTTCTGAGAGGTCTCAATTCTTAAAGGCCACTTGGCAGTCTTACGGAGAATTCCACTTGGGGGAGCCAAGAAAACAGAGAAATTTTCCAAAAGGAGGTGCCATTTGCATCTATTCTGATAGGGCTGCCGGGAATTCCATGGGGCGCAGGGTGGCGCTTTCCCCTAGGCCGTCTAGTGTTTGCGCGGCGCTGCAGCTGCTCTGGGCGCGGCTGCAGGGACCCGGGCGGCAGCCTTGGGCTTCAGACTCTTTTCACGGCCGCCCCTCGGCGCCAACCTGCTCCCTTTCCCTCCACCTGCGGGCCCGGCAGCACCGCCTCTAGCCTCTAGTCACAAAGGTTCCCGGCAGCTCGCTGCGTGCCGGACGTGACAGATCGCAGCAGCACGTCCCACCAGCGCCCTCGCAGACTGACAGCGCCTCGGAGCAATGGCAGCGCGCAGGCGCCTTCGCGCCGCGTCCTATAGCCGGGTGCGGCGGCCGGAAAGGGGCGGGGCGGGAGGTGGGGCGACGGGGCCCGCGAGGCATTCGGCATTTTCCACAAGTTCGGAGCACGAGTCGGTCGCAGTCTCTTCCCCCGGCCTCTCGCTACCGCTGAATTGCCAAGATGTCGCTTTCTACCAAGCTGACTCTGGACAAGCTGGACGTGAAGGGGAAGCGGGTCATCATGAGGTAATCTTCGGGGCTCTGCCGCAGCCTTTTTGGCTGCGGCGGACTTGCTTTCCCTCCTGCCCAAAGTGGGCTTTAGGCCTCGTCTCGGTCCCATGGGTCCTAGCCCTATAGGGCTAGGCTGCCCGCCATCGTGGCTGAAGCTTTGCCCTGGTTTAACGGTTTCTAATCTCATTTCCCCCAGCCCAAAAAGTGAGCCGAAGTTGTCCTTTGTAGGGATGGATCCACCCAGGAGGGGCTCAGATTGCAGGGACCCATTTTGCCCTCTTTTCTTATTTCTGAAAGCCAGTTCCGTCACCCCCAGTTCCCAGTTGGCGAGGTGGGATGTGATGCTTAGCCTGCAGATCCCTAGGACCCCAGGTAAGGGTCCTTGAAAGGTCATTTAGTTTCCCTTCCCCCATCACCCTAGACCATCCCAGACAAATCAGAAACGGCCCACATTTCAAAGGTCCCCTCATAAAAGGACATCTTTCCCAGAGGATGTTGATTTCGTTTTTCAGGGGTAGAACCCACTAAATCATTCGAGGTGGGAGGGTGAGGTGGGGTGGGGCGCACCGAAGGAGGCCCTGCAGAGCTTACGTAACAGGCCTCTGCGGCTCTAACGTGTCTGTGTCTTTGGACTACAGGCCATGGGTTTTGCATCAGGATTGTGACATACTGGGTAATGCTAGAGCAGGGTGTGGCTGCTCATTCTTGCTGTTCTCTAACCTCACCCCCACAGGTGGCTGGAGAAGCAGGATTTTAGAGGTGGGGAAGGCTCCCCATGTGCTTTGGGGTCTTTTACTCCAAACATTTGGATCCCTCGTCACTTACCAACATGGCTTTTTCCTTGTTTGCCAGAATTAACTAGTATAATGTATGGAGCTTTTGCATTTATCCTTTTTGTAACATGTGGTACATTTGTGGATGCCAGGAGCTAAGTGCAGAAATTCAGTTAGGTATGTAACTGATGGACTTGACTTTGACAGGATCCAAGGGTGGTGCTTTTGGGGGACCATAAGGGCTTGCATTGATAGTGTTGTGTAGTCTTGTCCTTTTAGGGAAGTGGTTGATTGATGGGCAGGCATGTGAATGATGTGATCCAGCCCCTTTCCCAATTTAGGTTGGTTCAAGAGAGGACAACTTTGGATATTAATGGATGCAGAAAGCAGTAAGGGATCTCCCTTTACCTAAGGCTTAAACGTAGGTAGGCACTGTGAATTAGTGAACTGTATGGACACCCTAAAATTCATGTAGCTCTCCCCTTCCCCCTAATTTCATTATGGCCACTACTAGTTTGCAAGTGTCATTCTCTGCCCTGCAATGGAAATAATCAGAAGAACTCAATGGCTTATGGCCATGAAAAACACCGGGTGTCCCCCTTTTGCTAAATCACCTAGTCCTTTGCAGTCTGCACAAAGTAGGAATCACAGCCATCCTAGTATTAGATAAGGGCCCTATCTACTCCTCAGATGCTCTTAAGGAAGGAGGATAGACCCTATGAAAAACAGGACAAGTGGACGTTGGCATGCAACTAGATCTTAGATTTTAATGATTTCCTCCCGTCTGCACTTTGCTCAAGGTTGACCTTTCCAGACGCAGGCACCAGCTGAAAGACAAGAGGTGGGACATCATCTTGGCTACTTCCTACAGTTGCAGTCTTGGGCTTTATATCCTCTCTTCCCAGGGAAACTGCTTGAGGAATTATCTGGGCTGGCTGGGAGTAAGACTGGAGGAGGTGCTTATCTTTTCTCCCTCTGGACCTAATAGGAAATAAGTTTCTGCCCAAGGGCTCAAAGTTTCATTTAACACAGATTAACCCAGAGCCTTGAAATGATTGGCTAGTCCTGTTTTGCTGATGGAAAATGACCTGTCCAAGGTCACTGAACTATCAAGTTGGTGGCAGAGCCAGGACTACAATTTGGGTCTCCTTGGCTACCAACTAGACCCTCTAAATTCTTGGACATAAGTGAACAGGGACAGGTTAAAATAGACCTTTTGTCCGCTGAAGGTTACAGTCAAAAATTTTTCCCTGTAATCTGGATAAATTTTACTTATTTGGCCTGAGGACAGGAAGTTGCTTTTTTCTCAGATTATTAATGTAGTTCTTGAACAGAGTCACATTGTAGCACTGCTTTTTGGAAGAGTCTAGGCAGCCATGCATCCTCAGCTCAAATTCCTTTTTGTTTCAGTTGTCTTTTTGTGATCGTTGCTGGCGGTGTTGCTGGCGGTGTTGCTGGCAGTGTTCCTGGCAGTGTTCCAGAAGTGGGACCTCCGAAGTAGTGGCTGCTTTCACTTGCCTCCTCTCTTTGTCTTGCAGAAGGGAGCTGTCATGTTTCTAGAGTCTTCGGGCCCCTGCTTTGAATTGCCGAGGGAAATTGACTGATTTGTTGAGGGAACTTTATATAGCCAGAAATTTCTGACTGGATAATTACCAGGTTCTACCTCAGATTTTTAGGACTCCATTTGCCTTTATAGTCCTTTGAGTAAATTTCCTGTTTAATTTTGCAATGTCATTTCCTTCTTTTCTCTCATAGGTTGCCAGTCATACTCCTTTGCCAGCTTGTGAAGCACTTCCCTTTTGTTTGCTCTCCCCCACCCCACTCCCCGACCCCCATGTTTTTAAATCCCACTTTTTTTTCTCTAACGTGTTGTATCTTGTTGAGCAACAGCCTTGGTGTAGTGGAAGAAGAAACAGGGAGGAAAAACTGAGAGCAGAGGAGAAAAAAAAGTCTCTAAGAGAGCCATAATACCCCAATTTTCCAGTTAGGGGCAGTGAAGCAAGTGAGGGTGGGAATGGTTCCTTTGAGAGCTTTTTTTTTAAATATAAATTTATTTATTTATTTATTTATTGGCTGCATTGGGTCTTTGTTGCTGTGCACAGGCAGTGAGTGGGGGCTACTCTCCATTGTGGTGTGCAGGCTCCTCATTGTGGTGGCTACTCTTGTTGTGGAGCACGGGCTCTAGGCTCATGGGCTTCAGTAGCTGCAGCACACGGGCTCAATATTGGTGGCTCATAGGCTTAGTTGCTCCTTGGCATGTAGGATCCTTCCAGGGCAGCGATCGAACCCGTGTCTCCTGCATTGGTGGGCAGACTCCCAACCACTGTGTCACCTAGGAAGTCCCCCTTTGAGAGCTCTTAATGGAACTGGACTTAGACTCCTGAGATTTCAGGTGATAGAGACTTGATATTCTTATTACAACTAAATTAATATTTTTAATACTTATTTTGAAATAATTATATATATTCACAGGAGGTTGCAAAGATAGTATAGAGAGGTCCTGTGTTCAGCCAGTTTCCCTCATTGGATACATCTTACATAATTATAGTACAATATCAAGAGTAGGAAGGAAGTTGACATTGGAATAAAGTATATAGTTCTTTGCTATTTTATCACATGCATAGATTTGTGTAACTCCCACCACAATCAAGATACAAAACTAGTTTTGTTTGAGCACCACCAAGATCTCCCTCATGCTACTCCTTTAGAGTCATGGCCCCTCTTCCTCCATTCCTAAACCCCTGGTAACTATTAATTTGTCCTCCATTTCTAAAATTTTGTTATTTTAAAAATGTTATACAAGTGGAATGTTATAACATTTGTTATATATATATAACATCTGTATATATATGTTATATATATACAGTATATAACCCTTTGAGATGGCATTTTTTCACCAAGCATAATGCTGTCAAGATTTATCCATGTTGTTGCATGTATCAATAGTTCATTCCTTTTATTGCTGAGTAGCAGTCTATGGTATGAATGTTCCACAGTTCGAAGGACATCTGAGTTGTTTCCAGTTTGGGGCTATTTCAAATAACGTTTCTGTGAATATTGAACATTTGTGCACAAGTCTTGGTATAGACATATGCTGTCATTTCTTTTGGTTAAACACCTAGGAGTGGAATTGCTAGGTCATATGCTTAACCTTTTGAGGGATTCCCAGACTGTTTTCCAAAGCAGCCGCATCATTTTACATTCCTACCGGCTGTGTATGAGTGATCAGTGTCTCTGCATACTCACTAGCATTTGATGTCATTACTTTTTATTTCAGCCATTCTGATTGGTATGTAGTGATATCTGACTTTATGCCTGAGGCTGAGCTCGGGATTGTTTAAGGGAAGTGGAAAAGGAAGGGTGTAGATTTTACACAGAACAAGTGGAGTGTGTAGGTCTGAGCAGTTTCTGTGGTGGAGTCCTTAGAGAGGAGAAGCTGAAAGCAGAGCTGTTGTTGAGAGTCTAGGAGATGATAAAGGAAGGTAATCCACAATAATGAGATAAGAGTACAAGTCCAATTCTCATCAGTAAGCTATGCCATGGCAGCTTGGATAGATGAGAGAGATTCTTGAGTGTTTCCAAAGAATTTCCTCTCTGTCAGGGCTTGGGGGTAGGGAGCAGCACTGCAGGGGGTAGCTTGTGCTCAGCCCCTTGCCATTATCCCCTTTTGAATGCGGGCCTCCTGGGAGACTAGAGGGGGTGGGGGAAAATAACTCATGGTAATGGGATACTCTATCCTCTTTGGGTGCACTTTAAGGCTGGCAGGGGCCTTGTTCCGGATATTTAAAGAAGATGCTTAGAATCAGAATCAAGTAGCCTGAAATTAAATAGACTGTATTTCTTTCTTTAGAGGCATCCCACCTTTATCTTTTAAGATTTTAATTAAAATGTTTGAATATAGAATTAGTTCTTCAACTTCACCTCACCTTTGGAAAAGCTGTTCTTCAGTGAAGTAGCAAAGCTGTTCTTCAGTGAAGTAGAGTACAGGCCTAGGGGATATAGGAAATTGATGGTCTTCTTAGAAGGTCTAGGATTTTGTAATTGTCTGCCGAGCCTCTGCCTTAGAGAGGAAGGCCTAGTGATGGAGCTTCATGGTCAAACATGGCAGCGGTCTTTTTGACTAGGTCATACCTTCACTGTAGTCCCTTAGTGCGTGCTGCTAGCTGTTTTTAGTAATGGTTGATCTGCCTTTTAGATCACAGAATCACGTTTTGGAGAAGCCTTAGTGTGTATAATAATAGCTACCACTATTATGGCACTTACTGTATATCAGTTACTGTCCTAAGTACTTTCCATATCACTAACTCATTTAATTCTCACAATAACTGTGAAGTAGATAGTACTATCATCCCCATTCTAGAGATGGGAAAGAAATCACTTAAAAAAGGATCTTGGCAGGCAAAACTTAGACCTTAGAAATAGCTACCACACATTGTTGTTTTCAGTCAGATTGAAGTAACCTGAAGTTCCAAGTTCACAAGAAGGGGGAAGGAATGATCAATTCTTAAAAATGGTAAAGCAGCAATCTTATGGGTAAGAAAGGAGACTGCAGTAAATTGCTGTTTCCCGTCCCCCCCCTGCCCCAAACCAGGGATTGAACCTGGACCTCCAGCAGTGGAAGCACTGAGTCCTAACCACTGGATAACCAGGGAACTTCCTGCTTGTGCTATCTTGATCACTTCTAATTGCCTGTTTGTCAGGTGGGCAGGGTCACATGTTCCATCCTCTCCTCTCAGGCTTTCATTTTTTTTAATTAAATTTTTTTTTTATTGAAGTGTAGTTGATTTACAGTGTTGTGTTAGTTTCAGTGTACAGCAAAGTGTCCTCTTGGGCTTTTAGAAAGAGGTTATCATATTGTTATTGTCTGTTTTGCTTGAAGGATACTGTGTGAACTTGGTCTTGGACACTGGGTTGGTTTCTTTCTGGGCCTGAGGTCCTAGGCTTTCTCCAAAAAGAATGATATTCTCTTGATGTGTTTTACTTTTCCAGTTAATTTTTTTCATTTGAGTAATGTTTGCTTCATTAGGACCCAGAAATAATATCAAAGGAATCAAAATCAAGATGTGTTCCTTATAACCCCTCACCCCTCCAGTTGCCACTATTATTAGATACTGTCATGCTGGGCCCAAATAGAAAGCCTTTTAGATGGAATTGGTTTTAGCTTCCCGGGTTTTCAGGGCTAGTTCCTGTGATTAAGTTATTTTTAATTTTTTAAAATTTCTCTTTTAAAAAGTATGAGATACATACCTAAAATGGCACAAATCATAAGCTTCAAAGAATTATCACAAAAGGAGCACAGTTGTCATTCAGGTCAAGAAAGGGAACGTTACCAGAACCCCTGAAGCTCCCTCTGGTGTCCTAGCCCAGTCACTACTCCTGCCTTCCTCCCCATGGCTAATCACCATCTTCTGATACTGCTGATTATTTTTAAGGTGACTTTTGAACTTCCAACTTATTTAACTGGTTCACTAAAAGTCCTAATCTTTGAGGGAATGATAAATTGATCGTGGTTCTGAACCCAACACTTTGTTTCTTTTTCAGAGTGGACTTCAATGTTCCTATGAAGAACAACCAGATAACAAACAACCAGAGGTAATGGCCCTGCTAAGCCTTGAGCTACGTTTAAGATGTACCTGGGTCTGAGTATATGGGATGAAATGGTTTTGTTTTCTTATTGTAGAACTATGGCAACTTAAACCATATGATCTTGGCTTTCAACCAACCCACCATCTGGTTTGCTTGCTTATGAGAATTTAGAAGTTGAAAAAATCATTTTAAGAAAGCAGTTTTTTTCTCCCTCCATTTTTTGTTTTAAATTTGAAGAATTTGGGGCTATGCATTTTTAAAGAATATAAAGGTTTAGGGTTACTTGGCTTCCCTTGCAAAATGAAGAACTGTGCATGTAATTTTACAAGCCCCTATTCTAGCTGGCCCCGATAAAATCGGTTTTTGAGAATTTTGATTTAAGGAAAAAGACTTCAGAAGCAATATTTTCAGTCAGTTTAGGCTGCTTCAAAAGTCTTGGCTCCTAGATTCGGAAACAGAAATTTTAGGTGATAGTACTGCTCTTGTTTTTGACTAGATTGTAAAAGAAGGTTTTTATTTTAAATTTTATTATTTTTTTTAAAAAAATAACTTTATTTTTATTTATTTATTGGCTGCATTGGGTCTTTGTTGCTGCATGCGGGCTTTCTCTAGTTGTGGTGAGCAGGGGCTACTTTTCGTTGTAGTGCGCAGGCTTCTCAGTGCGGTGGCTTCTCTTATTGTGGAACACAGGCTCTAGGCGTGCGGGCTTCAGTAATTGTGGCACTTGGTCTCAGTCGTTGTGGCTCGTGGGCTCTAGAGCGCAGGCTCAGTAGTTGTGGTATATGGGCTTAGTTGCTCCACAGCATGTGGGATCTTCCTGGACCAGGGATTGAACCCGTGTCCCCTGCATTGGCAGGCAGGTTCTTAACCACTGCTCCACCAGGGAAGTCCCTTATTTTAAATTTTAAATGAAAAGTTTGAGCTGGAAAGGAATGTTCCAATGATCTAGACCAGCGCTGTCTAATAAAAATATAATATGAGCCATGTGTAATTTAAGATTTTCTAGTTGCCACATTAAAAAAGTAAAAAGAAACAGCTGAACTTAATTTTAATAATTTATTTAATCCATTAGGCCCCAAATAATCATTTCAATATGTAATCAATTAAAAATTAATCAAAGGAACATTTAACTTTTTTGGTATTAAGTATTTGAGATCCAACACATATCTTACTTATAGCACATACCAATCTGGACTAGCCACATTTCTAGTAAGGAGGCACCTGTGGCTAATGGCTACCATATTGTGCAGTGCAGGTATAGACCCATAACATTTTCAGATATTGGCCCCAGAATAGAGCCTGGCATACTGCCAAGCACATCCCTGCTGCACCATAGTGGAAGGTCTTTTGTACAAGGCAGCTCTGACCCTTCTTCACTTTCATTATTTTCTGTAGCACACATTAAAGTTTGGAAATATGCCTGTCAAGGTATTTTATGAGTAAAAAATAGAGAAACAGGTCTGAGTAGATCTTTTCATTTTCAGAAATCCATGGAGTTGATTAACAAAATAAAGCACTAGAAATAATAGAACTTGGCCAATAAGGGAAAGCCCCGAAGATTAATTTGGTTTCATTGGGCAAACGTTGTACCTGATGAAGATTTTTTTCTTTATTTGGTGTAAATGAGTTTTTATATCTGCCAAGTAGTATATTTTAGAAACATAACTTGGCTTTTTATTATTCCATTCTCTGCTGAAATGTCACCTTATCAGAGAGACTTTCCCTGACCACCCTCTCTAAAATCCCCTCCACTATTCTCTAGTCATTCCTGTCCCCCTGTCTTGCTTTATTTTCTCCATAGTTCTTGTCACTTCTATGAGAGCAGAGACTATTTTATTTACTATTGTATTCTAAGAATCTGATACAGTAGCTGCCACAAAAGAAGCATTCAATAAATATTTGTTGAATAAATAAATGATTTTCTTTGTTGTCAATTTTAATTTCTTAAAGACTGCCAAGAATGGGAAGTTTGTAACAAAAATTTTAAGTGTTTAAAGGAAGTTTAATAAATTTTAGGTTAAACTATAATTTAGTCAATGTGATGCATTATGTAAACCACATTCTACATATGTATTTATTTTTTCCTACATAAAAAGGTGACTTAGGATCTGTAACAGGTGCAGAAAAGTTACATGTTTTTCAGTTTTTCCCAGATATCTTTTAATGGTTTCAAGATTTGGGAGTTTTATATTTCTTCCACAGTCAAACACTTAGGGTGTTTCAGGGGTCCCTAAGACCACCCACATGTTTGGTGACTCACTAGAGGGACTCATAGGACTCAGCATATAGTTTTCACTGCTGACGTTTATTACAGTGAAAGGATGCATGACAGGATCAGCAAGGAGAAAAGACACAGGCAGTCTGGAGAAATCCATGCGTGGACTTCCATGCTTTCTCCCTCTCAGGACAGGACACACCAAGTGTTCTCCTTTCTTCAGCAGTGAAAAATGCAGTGATTATGTGCAGTGTTTCTGTCCAGAGAAGCCCTTTAGAGACTCAGCTCCCAAGATTTTTACTGGGAGCTGATCACATAGGTACCCTCTGCTCAGCAACTACCAAAATTCCTCCTAGAGGAAAGCAGATGTTGAGCGTAAATCGCCTTGTTTGTATAGATAGTCTAGGAACTGTGAGCAGCCCTTGTCAGAGAACTAGGGACCTCTTCAAAAGCCAAGTTCCCAGACACCAGCTGGGGGCCATCCTTGCAAGCACGTCCTTCTAAAGATAGCAGCTTCAGTCCTGCTGTATTAACTCTTTCCTGCACAAGGGGCAAAACATGATGAGATTGTATAATCCTAGGTGGAGAGTTGACATTCTAATTAACTTCTTCCCCTGCACGTGAACCTAAGGACAATCACTGAGTTGCTGACAGTAGATTTGAAGGGATTTGGAGAAGAATGGGGGCTTTAGGGACTTCCTAGGTGGCACAGTGGCTAAGAATCTGCCTGCCAATGCAGGGGGCACGGGTTTGATCCCTGCCCCAGGAAGATACCACATGCCACGGAGCAACTAAGCCTGTGTGCCACAACTATTGAGCCTATGCTCTAGAGCCTGTGAGCCACAACTGTTGAGCCTGTGTGCTGCAACTACAGAAGCCAACGCGCCTAGAGCCCGTGCTCTGCAACAAGGGAAGCCACCTTGATGAGGAGCCTGCACACCCCAATGAAGAGTAGCCCCCGCTTGCCACAACTAGAGAAAGTCCGTGTGCAGCAATGAAGACCCAACGCAGCAAATAAATACATAAATAAATAAATATATATAAAAAAGGGGGGCTTTATGTTTTATGAGGTCGTGAATAAAATAGTTCCCACTAATTCTCAGGATTAACCTTATTCTACCTGTTGTCTCTTTTTGGTTGCAGGATCAAGGCTGCCGTTCCAAGCATCAAATTCTGCTTGGACAGTGGAGCCAAGTCAGTTGTTCTTATGAGCCACCTGGGCCGGCCTGATGGTGTCCCCATGCCTGACAAGTACTCCTTGCAGCCAGTTGCTGTAGAACTCAAATCTCTGCTGGGCAAGTATGTTTCAGGCTCTGGTGCTGGTGAACTCTGTGACAGGAGATGCTGTTAAGCATGTTGTTACTGGTTCTTAACTTTCAGACTGCTCAAGTGTTTCCATGTCGTGCTCTCCCCAGGGATGTTTTGTTCTTGAAGGACTGCGTGGGCCCAGAAGTGGAGAAAGCTTGTGCTGACCCAGCTGCTGGGTCTGTCATCCTGCTGGAGAACCTTCGCTTTCATGTGGAAGAAGAAGGGAAGGGAAAAGATGCCTCTGGGAACAAGGTAGGATCTGTGATATTGACATTAGTGGGGGTGAGGAGGGCTGAGTGTATAAGAGACTGTGATTGAAGAGTAGAAGAAGCTCATGTTTATTTTGACACCTTTTTATTGAAGTACAGCATACATATAAAATGCACAAATGCACAGCTTGATGAATTATCACAAAGTAAACACACTTGGGTAACCACCACCCAGGTCAGAGAATAGGATATTGCCAGCATCCCAGAAGCCGCCCTCATCATGCTCAAGTGGTTTTGAAATACCTTGGAAAAATATGTGAATACCATTTGGGTGTATGGGTATTCAGTGAACATGTTGCTTCTAATTGTTCCTTTGTTACACACCTGGCCTATGATACATGAAGATTTTTTTCTAATAGTATGTGATAATATCCTATCAAAGAGGGTAGGCTGTGATTCCCAAGTGCCGAGAGCAGACATTCACAGGTGGTTGTCGGGGGTGAGTATCCATGATACACCAGGTGTTCCTCCAGCAGAGCCAGCTTTAGATTTTTTGTTTGTCAAGGCTGGAACTGTTTTTCTAAGCAACAGGCCCTAGTGTGTTATGAAGGACAATCTCTATTATTTAGAAGGGGAATTAACTTAAAGCTTGAGCTTGGTACTTTTAAGACAGTAAATTTAATTTGACATCATTGGGATTTTCTTATAAAAGAATCATGTGAGCAGAAAAAGTACTTTTTCCTAAGTCAAGTGGAAAGGGACCATTGGGGACATTTGATTTTAATTGCACAGACGATGGTCATGATGATATTGCCTTGGGTTTAAGGCATTTTTCTTAAGAAGTGTAAAGCATCTTTCTTTGAATTTCTTTTTAAGGAAGTACAGGTATCATATTTTCAAAAAAATCCCTAGGTCTCTGAAAGGCGGTCGTTTGACTAAAGTTAGAGGTAGTGGTACTGTTCCTGGGCTTTATATAGGTCTCAGTCCATTAGATCAGCCAACGTTCTGTAAAGATAATAAATATTTTAGGCTTTGCGGGTCATATGGTTAATCACAACCTTATATGGTCTCTGTTGGAACTATTCAACTCTGCCATTGTTGTGCAAAAGCAACCATAGGGAAAAAAACAAAATTTTAAAAAAGGCAACCATAGATAACACACAAAAATAGATTACTGTGACCTGACAACCAGAATTCAAATATTAAATGATATACCTGCTTCTTTGAGAATGGTTTGGATTTTGCCTGTTGGTAGAAGGGAAGCTGAAAGCACCCTTTATGTATTTTTCCACTCTTAGGTCTTTAGTATCTTGGGGAACAGGATGGTCTAAGGCTAGTGTCTCAACCTCCTGTTGTACTTCTGACATTTCTTAAGGTCATCGCAGTGCCTGCTTTCAAGCAGTTTCTTTTCTTAGCACTGCAGGCTCTGGTCTTGCCTTATCTTGCCTTTGGCATGCTCTTGCTACAGTATTAGGAGTCAAATGGTGACCTAAAATTTGGTGCCCTTTTAGACTGAAACTCAACCTGCTAGACGCTCAGGCTTAGAAATGGCAGGAGGCAACTGGCAAATTGAGGCAAAACCTTTTATTCAGGAATTGATGAACCAACTATGCTACTCTATGTTTTTTTTTTAGTTTACTTTACATTTAGTGTCCAATAGCTTTTCATGCTTGAAATTTCAGGAGCCAGCCATAAGTTCAAAGTGGATAAAAAAACAAAGTGAGGGCATGAACTTTTTCCTTTATCCAATGTGTCTGCATTGGTCTTTTAGGAGCATTCTCTTCCTTCTAGTTATTGGCAGATTGAAAATGAGAAATGAGTTCTGATTATTATTAACTTCTATAGTACCTTTTTCATGAAGAGCTTTCAGTTTGTCTCATTTTTCCTCAAACAGTTCTTAACTAGAGGGGTTATCTTTCCTTTTTAATAGATGGGAAGATTTCAGGGACAGAGAACAGCTTGACAGTAAATTAGTGTCAGATCTGGGCCTAGAACCCAGGTCTCCTGCCATTTGGGCAGTGTTTTCATTACTACACAGATCATCTTGCAGTCAGCAGTGGCAGATGATATTCCACTGTAAAGAGATTATGGGGTCTCTACAGTCTTCAGTTTCAGCATTAGTGCCCCTGCATTCTTTGGGTCATTAGAGGAAAGCCCCTGTTCTTTGTGGCAGCCTCCTTTGCTTCAATACATGGGAGAATGGAAGTGGACAATGACTGAAAGAAACATGTTTTGTGCTCTTCTCTGCCATGGGCCCCTTATCTGGCTTCTTGTGTATCTTCGCTTTGTTTCCTACGGGAGGAGACTCTTTGTTCATCCTGCCATCCTGCTTTTTTTCCCCTATGGGAAGGTGGAGGTATCCCTGGATAGTGAGCTGACATTCAAAGCCCTATGTTTTACTTCTTCTTCCTCTCTTTTTTTGTAGAAGTGTATTGTTTTATCAGATGTCTAACTTCCAGAGAAGGCTGTATGAATTATCTCCTTATAAAATGTTTCTGAGGTCCTTTTCTGTTGTCATGTTTCCATCCGCCTTCTTTGTTCCAGCCTGCCCTTGTTGCTTTCATGAGAAATATGTATGAGGGCCTTTTTCCCTTTGCAGAATGGCCTTGGTAGGGACTTCCCTGGTGGTGCAGTGGTTAAGAATTCACCTGCCAATGCAGGGGACATGTGTTCGATCCCTGGTCTGGGAAGATCCCACATGCTGCGGAGCAACTAAGGCCATGCGCCACAACTATTGAGCCTGTGTCCCCTAGAGCCCACGTGCTGCAAATACTGAGCCCACGCACTACAACTACTGAAGCCCAAGCACTCTAGGGCCTGCATGCTGTAATTGCTGAGCCCGCGCGTGTAGAGTCCTGGCTCCACAACAAGAGAAGCCACCGCAATGAGAAGCCCGTGCATGGCAATGAAGAGTAGCCCCCGCTCGCCACAACTAGAGAAAGCCCATGCACAGCAACGAAGACCCAATGCAACCAAAAATAAATTAAAAAAAAAAAAAAGAAGAAAGGTCTTGGTAGCCAGCGTCTTGACTCAAGTATAATCCTAAATTTTACAAGGAGAATGTGTTAAAATGAGTAAATAAGTCAAGATAAGGAGAGAGGATAATTCAAATCTTGTTCTAGGAGCTGGAGAGAGGCCAGTGGGATGTGATTAGGGGTTAAGCTGCAGTTCAGGAATCTTAAGCTTGCAATTTGAGGGAAGGTGAAGGAGAGCAGAAACATGCAGAAATGACCAAAAGAGCTGGAATATTTGGAAGAAAGAACATATCCTGTTATTGGTTTTAAAAACCGCTATCCTGCCAACTCAGGGTCTTTAGAGATGTTGAAGAGAACTTTTGGTATGAAATGCTTTTACAGTTGACTTTGGAGCCATCAACATTTCCTGTGTTTTGTTTGTTTGTTTGTTTTGCCTTTTTGCCTTTTTTTTTTTTTTTGGTTTTTCTCTTCAGATTAAAGCTGAGCCAGCCAAAGTAGAAGCCTTCCGAGCTTCGCTTTCCAAGCTAGGGGATGTCTATGTCAATGATGCTTTTGGCACTGCTCACCGAGCCCACAGGTACTAAAAGTTTTTTGTCCAATGTCAAACTGGGAGCATTATTTCTCTATTTACTTGAGCAGCCCAAGTCCTGGCTTGCTTTTGGAGATTTCTGTATTATATTGGGATCTTTTTTGGCTTCTATCTCTAATTGGAGCTACAAATTAGACTGTAGTTCTTGTTGAGTATCTCTGATCTAAAGAGGAAATAAAAGTAGATGGTGAGAATTGTGGAGCTTTTTGTCGAGCTTCAGAAAGATGTTGCTCTGTCTCACTTTGGATAGTTCATGGAGAGCTCTCCCTTTGTGAATTCTGTGGGAGTGCAATCTTAGGCTTTCAGTAGGAAGCAAATTGAGGAATCCTTTCCTGTTGTTATCACCTGGCTGATTATTCATTGTGGTTAAACCCTTAGCCTGAAGACTATTAATTGGGTATCTTAAATTCTACCTTTAGGTTGGGTATCTTAAATTCTACCTTTAGGTCATTGCTTTTCACTTGTTCCCCTTGACCCTGCATTATTAGTCAAAAACCTTATCTTGTACCTAAGTGTTTTGTTGCACTTTGGGGATGAAAATCATGGTGTCCTGGCATCTCAAAAGTGAAAGTATTTCAGTGATAAGGAGATGGCCTCTAGAATTGGGAGAATTACTAGGGATTGACTAAAATTTGAATGTCTCTATTCATTTCTAGCTCCATGGTGGGAGTAAATCTGCCAAAGAAGGCTGGAGGTTTTTTGATGAAGAAGGAGCTGAACTATTTTGCCAAGGCCTTGGAGAGCCCAGAGCGACCCTTCCTGGCCATCCTGGGCGGGTATGGAGAACTCTTCAAGATTATGCTTTTAAGTAGTGTTTTTGCTTGGTAGTAGGCCATAACTTGGGTCATTTATTGTCAGATAGCACAATCAAACTGGGTGACTGAGGAGAATTTAATAAAGGGACTATCTACAGAGGTGTGGGTAGGGTCTAGGGAAACCCAAAAGGGACAGTACAGTATTCTGGGACAACAGTCATCACCATCCTAGGCCTGAAGGGAAAAAGGGAAGGGATGGTTACCCAAAATCCAGAGAGGGTGGTTGTGTGGAGAGGGCTGTCTGATAGGAACTGTAGCCTTTGGTCAAGGGATGTAGGGATAGTCACCTAGCAGGGAAGGAGCCAGGGAAATAGATACTCTGATCTCCTTTTAATGTCCTACTGATGTACCTCCACTACCAACAATGGGCTGCAACCTAGCTAGATGTCAGAGGGCAAGGGACCTCCTTGAGGCAGTCAATGCAAGTCAGCCTCCTGGGACAGAGAACAGGGCTGGAAAAGATAGAAAATGGTTCTGGAGGGAAGAATCGGAAAGATCCACCATTGCTCATCTAACAATTTTTGAAGCACTTGAACCTTTCAGATATGAAGACCTCTTCATATGTGTTTAATATATCAGTTGGAACTCATTTCTCCAGCTCACATACTTCTATTTTTTCCTATGGGGAAAGGTACCCTGTGAATAGTGATATGCTCCTGGCTTAGATAAATATAGAAATTTCAAAAGTGCAGGTCAAGAGGCTAGGAGGATACATTTTAGGTGATAAGGTAGGGACAGAGACCTGGGACTGCTTGGATAAGAGCTTGTCACTTGGCATGGCTATCTAGATAGCAGCCTCTTTATGGCTAGATTCTCTTGACCCTCTTATGAGCAGGGCTTTTTTTTTATCCTATGGGAGCGAACACTCAGCATTTCCTTATGAAAGCTGACTCTGGAGTTGGGTGTCAATTTCAGGTAGCATAGTTGCTCCCCAGGCTTCCTGAGCCCAGTTTCAGGGTCCTAAAAATAGTTAAGGTGGGTACATGTTGTTATCTGTGTCCTGGAAGCATTGCCCCTGGAAGCATTGTGTAGTGGGTTATAAAGGTCAGGCTCTGGTCTTTGCTTCTCTGGAGATTAGGAGTTGAGCTTTGTTCTCCAACCTTCCATAGACCTGGAATATGGGAGTGAGTGCCACCTAGGGGTTTTGATTAGATTTTGGACTCTGCCTAAAATAGCTGTTTTGGGGAAGTTGATGTGGAGGGTTTTTTTTTGCCACCTTTCTTGTAATATAGTCTCCTTAGAACATTAACAATTTAGGGGAAGATTTTACATATTATTAAAAAAAATTATTGTGTTGGGAATTCCCTGGCGATCCAATGGTTAGGACTTAGCACTCTCACTGCCAAGGGTGCAGGTTCAATCCCTTGTCAGGGAACTAAGATCCCACAGGCCGTGCAGCGCAGGCAATAAAACAAAACGAAACCAAACCCATTATTGTGAAAACACTCAAACAGTACAGAAGTTAAAAGAATAGTATAATAAAACCCCAGGTACCTATCATCCTGCTCTAATAATTATTGGCATTTTTGCCAATCCTGTTTCATCTATACTCTAATCCTTTATTTGAAAGCAAGCCTTAGACATCATATAATTTCATTTCTGCTACTTCTGTATGCATCTCATAACTGATGAGATTCCTTTTAAATAACCTTTGTGTTACACTTAACAAAATTTAACAATTTTATTACTATCATCTAATACCCAGAAATTCTCCATCATTTCAGAAATGCCTTTTTACAGTCAGTTTGTTTGAATAAGGATCCAAATGAAGTCCATGCATTGCATTTGGTTGTTAGGCATTTTTATTCTATAATACTTCCCTCTTCCTTATTATTTTTATTCCATTGATTTGTTGAAGAAGCAGGGCATTTGATCTATAGAATATCCCACATTCTTTAGAAGATGCTGAGTTTCTTTTCTCTCTCTCTCTATGTGTGTATGTGTGTGTGTCTGCATATGTGTGTCTGTTTCTATATAAAAGTTAATTCATTCTTACCCTTGGTGGTGACCAGTCTTTACAAGTGACATATGAATAGTCTCTTGCCATCCATTCTCCCACAACACTATTGTTTTGAACCTCCGTTTCACAAATCCTAGCATAGGGCCTCTCACAGAGTAGGTATCAACTTATTTACTGAATGAGGAGATAAATAGGCCCAAGGTAATTTGTTCATTTAAGTGAGATTTAGATATATATTTGTGGAAGGTAAGCTATTACTTATGTGAAGGATTTTAAAGGTTGTGCTTCAAGTGAATTTGTTTTTCTTTTGTTTAGATATTTTTTTTTTCTGTCAGAGGGAGGTGAAAAGTACATCTGTGTTTATTATCTTATTTCCCTTTACTAGAATATAAGCTTCAAAGCGGTAGAGATTTTTGTTTTTGCCCACTGATGTTTCTCAAAGACCTAGAACACTGCTTGGCACAGAGTAAGTGCTCAATCAGTGTGTTTAATCAAGTGATCCACTAGAATAATGAATGCCATAAAGCAAAGGTCCCAGCAACTGAGCATGGACCTAAGAGTATGAGTATCTGTCTGTTTTTGCTCAGTATATATTTGTTTGGTATATAATCTGATTCCTACTCTAGGGTTAGGACAGTTCTCAGTGAGCTCAGGGATCCCACAATTAGCAACCTTTCTCAGGTACAATTAGCAATCTTGACCCTTTAGTTTTCTGGGGAGAGAAGGCAAAATAGATCTATTTGGAACTTGTGATTTCTTTAGATGATTGTAAGTCTTCTAAGCCCTTCTTGGCCAAGAGCTACACCTTAAAAAGATTTCTTAGTAATGGATTGGCTTTTTGGGTTGGAGAAACATAGGGCAAAGTTAGGCAATACTTTTGTCACTTTGTGGGACATTTCTCTGTTCCTGTCCCTTGATATCAAAACTCAGGCTTTATGTAATATCAGTTCCTTAGTCCATTGTTTGTTCTTTGGGTGATGATTCTTGCTTTCCCTTCCAGAGCTAAAGTTGCAGACAAGATCCAACTGATAAATAATATGCTGGACAAAGTCAATGAGATGATTATTGGTGGTGGAATGGCCTTTACCTTCCTTAAGGTGCTCAACAACATGGAGGTAGGAAACCAGTGCCAAGTGGATGTGAAATAGCTCTCCATGAGAAATAGCAGGTTATGTAAATTTAAAAAGGGAATTAGCTTCTGACATGAGCCCTAAAAATGCTCATTTTTATTTATTTTGTGAGTTGTTTTCCTTTGGTCTTTGAATTATTCCTTTATATTGTGTTGTATTTCATTCCTGTCTGCTTTGTGAGATAATCACATTCTTAGTATAGAGGCTGATTCTTCCTCTTCACTTTCTTGTATAGATTGGCACTTCTCTGTTTGATGAAGAGGGATCCAAGATTGTTAAAGACCTGATGTCCAAAGCTGAGAAGAATGGTGTGAAAATTACCTTACCTGTTGACTTTGTCACTGCTGATAAGTTTGATGAGAATGCCAAGACTGGCCAAGCCACTGTGGCCTCTGGCATACCTGCTGGCTGGATGGTGAGTCACTTGGGTGGTTGGTAGTTTAAATGAGCAAACACATTTTGGTATATCATTCATTCAACCAACCAACAGGAATTTTAAAAGAAGGGCTCCACGGAACACATAGTTTTCAAGAGCGTGAGCCCGCTGTGTCCCCCTTTGCCTGGCAAAGCAATAAAGCTGTTCTTTTCTATTACATCCCCCCCCAAATAAAATAAAAGAAGGGCTTCAAATGTTGCAGTGAGACCTTCCTTCAGGGAGAATCCATGGGGAAAAGCAGTGGTATCAGATTTCTGCTAAGACTTTTCGTTAATAATGTGGAGGCAAAACTGTTTTTTGTTTCTAAATCTATTTAATGTTTATTAAGAACTTGACTATGTGATGGGGATGATGCTATGTACTTCCATGGTTTGGGCTGTTCTGGATTATGTTGCTACCTAGAAACCTGTATAAGAAATTTTTCTTATATGAAAACATTAAGATAGTACAAGTATAATCACTGCAAGCAGGGAAAAATTTATATGTATGTAGACTTTTAAATAGTTGATTGTAGTGTTCTCCATATATTATCATTCTCATAGCTGTACACAGTTGTTAATGTTGACCTACTAGTTTTCTTATCACTTTCCTTTTGTTAGGTATGTGGGTTTCATTTAGTTCATTGTTTCTCAAATTGTGGTCCCAAGAATAGCAGCATCAGCATCATTTTGAAACTTGTTAAAAAATGCAGATTCCTGCCCCCTGTCCCCAGCCTGCTGAAGCAGAAACTCTGGGGGTAAGGCCCAGAAATTTGTGCTTGAACAAGCCATCCTGGTGATTCTGATGTACAACGAAGTTTGAGAACCACTGATCTAGTTTAGTGTTTTTCAACCTTTGTGTTTTTCAACCTTGGCACTATTGACATCTTGGTTTTAGTTATGGAGGGCTGTTGTTGTATTGTAGGATGTTTAAGGCATCTTTGGCCACTAGATGCCAGAAGCAACCCCCTACCGTCTCCAAATCATGACAATCAAAGATGTCTCGAGACATTGCCATATGTTCCCTAGGGAGGGACGGAGTTGACCTCAGTTGAAAACCACTGATCTAGTCATTCACAATCATAAAATAGTGTGGCTAAGAATGTTTTTATCAGCTAACTTTTGAGGTTTTCCCTTAGGCTTGATCTTCCATAAAGGGTATGAACAGGTTTATAATTTTATTTATTTATAATTTCTATTGGAGTATGGTTGCTTTAGAATGTTGCATTAGCCTCCACTGCACAACAAAATGAATCAGCCATACAAATACAGATATCCCCTCCCTTTTGGACTTCCCTCCAATTTAGGTCACCAGTATGTTCCCATCAGTTGTCTATTTTATACATAGTGTATATATTTTATCAGTAGTGTATATATGTCAATCCCAGTCTCCCAATTCTTCCCACCTGGTTTATAATTTTAAAGAATGAAGGGTATCTTTTGGTCCTAGAAGACACTGTGTTCTGGCCTTGGTGGAGGTATGGTATTTGCTCCTCTAAGTAACTTTTCTTGGTAGTTCATCCTCTCTTTTAACTCTGCCACTTAGGGCTTGGACTGTGGTCCTGAGAGCAGCAAGAAGTATGCTGAGGCTGTTGCTCGGGCTAAGCAGATCGTGTGGAATGGACCTGTGGGCGTATTTGAATGGGAAGCTTTTGCCCGAGGAACCAAAGCCCTCATGGATGAGGTGGTGAAAGCCACTTCCAGGGGCTGCATCACCATCATAGGTAAGGGGTCCTGTACAAAGCTAATGCCACTGTGAACTGGTAGATTTTGATCAGAGGAAAGTAGAGGGGAAATGGTTTACTCTTTCTAGGTTCCTTAATACCAGGTGAATCTTGAGAGCTAAGTTGGGTATGTAATTCATGGAGGAACCTCTAAATGAGATGGAGTTGGGGGGTTATCAGCTATCTTTTGGGCTTTAGAGCAAATTGCTTATAATTTTGGTGCCAATATTTTTTTCTTTTCTCTCCTTTCCCCTTTTTACTTGGCTTTCATTCAACAGGTGGTGGAGACACTGCTACTTGCTGTGCCAAATGGAACACGGAAGATAAAGTCAGCCATGTGAGCACTGGGGGTGGTGCCAGTTTAGAGCTCCTGGAAGGTGAGGTTCTTTCATGTTTTTTGACTTATTTGGGGGAAGGATAGGGTTTATGCAGTAAGAGGTGAGTAGAATGGGAGTGGAGACAGTAGGTAGTGTTGTCATTAGCAGTCATTATTAGCTGAGCAGTACAAATGGAGGAACTTCAAATAAATTAGCTCCTGGCTTCCATTTGAGGTGGGGGGGGGGTGGTGGGCAGATGGGAAGAATTATTCTCAAAGAGGTTATGCTCTAGCAGACCTGGGACCCAAAATGTAAAAGTTACCCAACTCCTGGCCATATACCCTAGAGGAGGGCTGATATGTTATTGGGAAGATAGAAGGGGACAGAGTTGGCTCAGTGGATCCTATAGTAATGCTGACTGTGTGTGTGTGTTTGTGTTCTCTCAAAAACAGGTAAAGTCCTTCCTGGGGTGGATGCTCTCAGCAATGTTTAGTACTTTCCTGCTTTTTGGTTCCTGTGCATAGCCCCTAAGTCAAGGTAGTGCTTTCTCCATCTCAACTTGGCATTAGCTAATATCTTCCCCCATGTCAAGATTCAGCTAGTGGCCAAGAGATGTAGTGCCAGGAACCCTTAAACAGTTGTACGGCATCTCAGCTCACCTTTACTGCACCCTGGATTTGCTTACATTCTTCAAGATCCCATTTGAATTTCTTAGAGACTAAACCATTGTGCATTCTAGAGTGCATATATTTATATTATGCCTGTTAAAAGAAAGTGAGCTGTTAGCTTAGTTCTCTTTACAAAGTAGCTTATTATTCTGATTAGCTTTGTCACTGTTTAACCATTCAGCATGGAAACCAGATGAAATTCCAGTTGTTGGTAGGGAGGGAGATGAAGTTGGTGATCTATTAAATAAATAATAAAAATATCCATTGAAACTGGGATTTTTTTCCTGTCGTATTTTGTTAGGGTAAGAACAGAATCTTGAGGAAGGGATCAGATCATCTACCTCCATGTTTCTAAGTAACATGCTTAAACTGTTAACGTTAATTTTTGATTTTCTAAAAAAGATCTCTATTAATTTCATACATGGGAAGATTTAGCTGTCTTGTAGCCTCTGTTCCACATGTACGTCCCCGTCTTCATTCTCCCAGTATAGTTTTGTAATAATTTTAGATTTGATCGAGTCTACATTGTGATTATAAATACCATTCACAGCTGAGCTATGTCACATGCCATGATTATATTTACTTTTTTACCTTTTAATTTTCTTTGGAGTTAAAAATAGTTTTAAAAAATGGTTTCTTTTTTTCTATGTACCTATCGCTGATTCATTCCCAGCATATTCGAACATATGAGACAGTTGGTTCATTTTTATTAGAGATGTCCCTCTATGTTCCTGTTCCAGTTTGTCCTGGCTACTCCCCTAGTTTGGCTGTACAGCTGTGTGCCCTGGGATTTCCTCTTTCCAGAAGAAATCCCTCTGGGGTAACTCTTGGGGATTCATTTAACCTCTTGTGTTGGACCTTCCCTTTCCTGGATCTCTTTTTCCCCCCTCTCTTGGTTTTACTCTCCTTTTTGTGAAACACAGGACTCCACTAGCTTCCTGATAAATTGAGTGCCTAGCAGGCAAAATTTTTTGTATGTCTGAAGATACCTTTGTTCAGCTCTTATATTTGCCTGTTTGGTTATATGTAGAATTTGTCTACATATCAATTTCTCAGACTTAAAGGCTTTGATTCATTGTCATTGCTGGAAATCTGACATCCTACACTTGATCTTAGCCAAAAGGCCAAAGTGATTCCAATGACATTCTTATTCTTTTATTGTCCTTGTAATTTTCCCTCCTTTCTCTTCCTATCATTTTAATGGAGTCTCAGGAATGAGTGGAGGTAAACATGCAATTTCAAAAGGCCGTGTTTAACCAGAATTGTTCTGCTGGGCATTTTACATACTAGAGTATGTATTTCACCTTTATGGATAAAGAAATAAACTATTGGACAGGATCACAGAGCCAGTAAGTAACAGCAAGGATTCAAATCCAGGTTTGTCTGACTCCAAAGGCTGGTACTTTTTCATTGTGCCTCACTCCCCGAAATGATTCTTCTAGACTAGGAGTTTTTTGCTTAACTCTGGAGAGAACAGCAAAAGAAAATTTTGGTGGCTGCTTTAAACAAAAAAATTTTGAAGGCTTGAATTTTTTCTAAAAATTCATTTGTATTTTAATTAACACTGTCCCCATAGTTGTATTTAATTTTAAAAAACAGCATGTTTCTGCACACCTCTAATGGTATGCTGTACCCTGGTTTGAGAAGCAGGAATTCTAGTATAATCTTTTTGTAGGTGAGGCCCAGTGATGCTACCCATTGATTCAGAGAATTAATGTCATAGCAGGGCCAGAACTTTAGCATACTGATGATTTTTCCCCCCTATTGATTATCTTTCCCTCAACATTTTATTATTTCAAATGTACAGAGGAATTAAAAGAAAAGTAAACACCCATAAACCTAACACTTAGACTCTACAACTGCCAATTCATCCATCCATCAACCTGATTGTACTGTGTAAGTACTTTCTGCCAGATTCTGCTTCCAGGATCTTGCCCCAGTAATTTCGGTCATTAATCCAGAAAATGAATGGGGAAATGCAAATAGCCAAATATTTGAGTACCTGCTATATGCTTAGGACACGATGGAGGCAATGTAAGATGACAGCACTTATCTCCTGAAGGAATTTACAACCTAGTCAAGGAAGATAGTACATAACAAACAACTTATGAGTATATAAACTAGAACTGTACAAGGATGTGCTTCCTGATTTAATATAGTTATGAATTATTGATAAAACATTGCAAAGGTTTAGGCTTAAGTGTAGCAAATTCACTTTTAACTCCTAGACAATACGTATACCCGTATATAGAAAAAAAATTACAATCATATCACAAATGAGTTCAGTCTCTTTAGCTCACTGTTTCCTGCTTCTCTTCTTTTCCTTTTTATGTCCAAAACTTCCCTCTAGTACATGATACAAGTCAAAAAGGGGTACACAATGAAAAGACTCCTTCATACCTTAGTCCCCTAGCTACCAGTTTCCCTCCTTAGAAGCAATCAATCACTGTAAGACTGATTTCTTTCAATCTAGAGCTACTTAATGCATATAAAAAGGGTATGCATGTGTGCACGTGTGTGCTGGTGTATGGTGGCACATTATACACACTGCTTTGTACCTGTTGTTCTGATTTAGAGTCTTTTTCTTTTCCTTACCTCTTGAATACTTCTCTTCACTCTGGATCCCTTAGGCCACATCTTCCATTCTCCCTGCATGCTGGCTGTATTCCTGTATTCTTAGATCAAGATCAAAGACACTTGTTTCCTACTTGTAAAAGGAAGAACTTGGGATGACAGTGTCCTCACCTCATTTACTATCAGTACATCCTTTAAAAAATTTCACCTAGAAGCTGGAGGACAAAAGCTGCCTTAAATCATTCTTGATACTAGACTGGTGGATGTAATTAGGATAGGGAGATCTACAAGATAAAGCAGTCTTCATCTGAAGCAGCAAACCACCCACTGGCTGGCTCAGTAAGAGAATGAACACTCAGACTGCAACCTCAATTATATGTATAAATTCTCACTAAAGACAGCATGTTATGTTATTAACAGATTTAAACCCATATTCTTTCATATTTATCTTGCTTCATTATGATGAGCCACATGCTGATTCTGAATAAAAGCAAGTGATTACCTCATTTACAATTAATTCATCCATTAAGCAAATCTTAATTGCTTTTTGGACCTCAGAACTATTGGGCCTTGTTCATCCTCTCTGAATCCCTTAAATCAAAAGTGAGAAATATAATAAGTTCAATTTTTTATTAATAATCTTGGAATGAATACATTAACAATTCCTTAGAGTTATATAGCATTTTTACAGTTCTGAAAGAACTTTCACATATACCAATTAAACCCTCACAACATCCCTGTGAGGTAGGCAGGGTTGGTATTACTTTCCTATTACTAATGAGGAAAACAAGGCTCATGGGTGAAGTAAGGTCACACAGTTAGTGATGGAGCCAGGACTAGAACCTAGGTCTTTTGACATGCCTCCCTGAGAACGTTCAAGTAATGACATCCTATGCTATATAATGAACATTTCTCTCCTATGATGATCAGATCTATTTTTATAAGTTTGATACCATCTTTTCCTAATATCCAAAAACACTGAATCACAGTTTTCATGAGATATTTCTTCCTTGTTACTGGACTATTTCTCTTTGATGTATCAAGCACCATCCTAAGATGAAACTTACTTGTGTTTTAAGTTTTGAGGATCCTTGGCTATAAGTTTTAAATTATGATATCAAAATTTATTTTAGAAATTCTTCAAAAGTATTCGTATGTTGAATGTCAAACAAAGCAACACAAGACTTTATATTTTGAAAGCTTTGCAGTCTTCCTCAATAAGATGTTTAGATGTGTATAAATGGAAAATAGGGAAAGGTGTTTAGCAACACTACTGGGAAGCCTATGCAGAGTGCACCTAAATGCAAGTCACATCACACTAATTTGTTTGTGTTGGCCTTCTAGAGGAAGGAAAACCATTAGAAAACTTTCATTAGAAAGATGATCCCATCTTACGTGTGACATCCTCAGCAACAATCTGCAAAAATGATCTGAATTAGACCAATAGGAGGGTTCAAGCAGTAGTGATCAAAGTATGTATGTGTATGGTAAAAAGGAAGAAAACACTTGCTCTTCAGTGGTTTGCCTAGGTCCAGTGTAAATATACTTATCAAGGAAGATTTTAAGCTATAGCATCTTTTGTGTTAAATTTTGAAATGTGAAATATGGTGGCGCTATCAACTTGGAATATAAAATTGAAACTGAATGTAACTGACCCAAAACTACCTGTCAAAAGCAGAGTAATGCTCAATAGGCATAAAAGGCAAGGGATAAAACACAACTGCTCTGGTATGCAAAGAAAAACAGTAAATGCAAACCATAGATCATCAGGCATGTAAAGCAGGTTTTAAAAATATGAAAATGACACTCAGCTGTATTATCAGGAATTATATTCCTAAAATTCCAGTTTTGGCCTTTTAAATTTAAGAGCAACCTAAGGAGAGAAACCTTCTCCTTAGGGAGAAACCTAAGCCTGTGGGGAGAAGGTGGTGCAGAAAATGAATGGGATCTAGAAATGGGGCTGAGGAGGTCAGAGATTAGGGAACATCAAGGAACAGCTTAAATATATTCAAAATGGATTTAGAATCCCTCTAAATCCATCCTCTCCAAAAATATTTGCTAAATTGAGATTTGGTCAAAAAAGTTGGTGACAATAAAACTATTTTACCTTACAAAAAAGTATTTAAATATAGATTAGAAATTATGCTGTTAAAGATTAGTCCACTAATGAGGCTGTAGAAACTGAAACTGAAGTGCTGCTGTCACATACACTGCAGAAAACTGCTTCCAAAAATAGAATTACCGTAGCAGGACTCAACATTAATGAAACCATTAAAAACCAAGCACTTAACTTTTTATACTTGAAGCCTAATAAAAAAAACATTGGTACCCTTAAGAAATCTTAACAGTTTAAACTAAGGTGAAAGATATTGCAGCTACATTTAAGTTTTTGATCAAGAATGTTCTAGTTCAGTATACTGGGCTCAAAACCAACTACACTTTTGAAATGCATAGAGACTACACTATATTCCTTACACAGTACCACTGTCATCATCATCTTCATGTTTTCTCTTCAATGGGTTTGATTCATTGGCCGTGTTCTGTGATGAAACCATGTTGGTGGTAATAAGAATATTTTTGGGCCCAATCATTGAAGGATTAAGCAGAACATTTTGAACTGCAGTTGTTGCAGGAACTGTAAACAGAGGAGAAAACACCCCCAAACTGTGAACTACCCAGAATCAGAAACATGGTAAAAAGTATTCAACAAAACTGAAATGTAATTCTAATAATAATTTCTTTTTAAAAAGGTTTTCAAAATAACATTTATTTCTTAAAAGTTAACATGTGCATAATAGGAAACCAAAAAACACAAGAAGCAAAAAAAAAATCATCTGTAATCACAAGCAGTTTACCATCTGATATCTTTCTAGAGCTCGTCTGTGTATCTATACAACTAAGCATCCATTTTTATGTAATTAAGGTCATACAGTTATGCATATCTTTTTTTTGTATATGCTTTTTCACACATGAATATTTACCATTTCAAAGTCCCAAAGATATAAGTATTTTGATAGCCAAGAATACACCAACTCTTTCTGGAAGGAAAAAAATGTAATCCTGCCTTTCCTGGTGACAAAAATGTCACAAAACACAAAAATAGCAACAGGCCTCTAGATAAAGATTGGCAGAATTATGATTAAAATATTACATTCCCTTAAAGTTCAATTAAAAATGAGACATAAAGCAACAGAGTACACAAAGTATAATACTTCTAAGAGTAAAAAGTATTCAACAAAGCTGAATGTAGGGACTTCCCTGGTGGTGCAGTGGTTAAGAATCCACCTGCCAATGCAGGGGACACGGGTTTGAGCCCTGGTCTGGGAAGATCCCACATGCCACGGAGCAACTAAGCCTGTGTGCCACAACTACTAAGTTCGCACGCCTAGAGCCCGTGCTCTGCCACAAGAGAAGCCACCACAATGCGAAGCCCGTGCACTGCAAAGAATAGTAGCGCCTTGCTCGCAGCAACTAGAGAAAGCCCGTGTGCAGCAATGAGGACCCAACACAGCCATAAATAAATAAATAATAAAGTAAATCTTAAAAAAAAACTGAAATTCTAATAACAATTTCAAAGTATGAAGTAAAACTACATTGTAGAAGAAACTGAGGTAATTATACTGCATTAAGAGTTAAATTACATATTTTAATGCTTTAAAGTACTTAAATTAGTATCTAGTACAAAGTTAAAGAAGTTCTGTTAGAAGTTCTGTTTTTTTTAATTTACCTAAAATTTCAATTAGTTCTTAGTCATGGGAAACAGTGCATTGGATTCATCATGGAACATACTAAAGGCACATGTTCAAGGTCAGGAATCATGCTTCCCTTACAGACCAATACTTTCATACAACTAGTTTATGGTGTATGGTTAGGTTTCAGAAGATGTGAAATCTAAACATGTTCATGAATAAACTATAACAGAATTCTACTTATATAATTCTAGTTTTCTATGTATATTTCCATGAAGTGAATAAAAGTACAGTTTTCATTTGATATATACTAAGTTGTATTATTTTCTCGAGCTTTAATCCTAAATAATTTTCCCTGAGATTTGTAGACCATAACTTATTTTAGTTCACAGCGTTGAGAATCTGATGATCATGTTGAAATCTCTTCCTCCCCCCCCGAATGTTACATATATGTAAAATTTCATACAATTTTAGTGGGTTTATAGACCCCACCCCTCTGAAGAACCCTGATTTGCAGCATTACTGCCACCTTCCTGTTTTGATATTAAAACAATTATTGCTTTGGAATATAAACTGTTCTATAATCACAAATCATTCACAAATTTTAAAATTTAGAAAAATATTTTAAAGAACCACTTTCAATCCCCCATGCCCCACCCATCATGTTACCTGGTTTGACAGGTGTGGACTGAGAAGGTGGAATCTGCACTGTAAATCTTTGGCTTGTCACTGACACTGGAGGTGCAACTTTATTTGGGACAGACACTGTTTGTGGGGTTGCTGTAGTTGTAATTAACAGACCATGTTAGTTAGATGACTTATTATATAGGTTCAATTTCTGCTCTCCTTTAGCTTGCCAGAAACTACCTTCAAAGCGCAGGGAATTAATGAAAGGCGAAGAAAAAAATCATTAGACATAAGAGCAAGGTAACTTCAAAAATGTTTACGAGCTCAATAGTTTAGATGCTAAAAATTCAGGATAGTATAATGGTGAAGAATGTAGGCCATGGAGCCTACCTGCTTCAGTTTGAATCCAGGCTTTATCACCTACTAGCCTTGGGCAAGTTATTTAATCTTTTTGTGCCTTTCTCATCTGTCAAATGGGATAACGATGCCTATTTCATAGGATTCTTGTGAGAATTAAAATAATCCATGTAAAACTCTTCACACAGAATCTGGCACTGAATTTTAGCTACATGAAGTCATGAAGTTGACTATTTAAATAAACAGAATTAAAGACCCAAGTTTTCTATTAATTACCTTAATTGGCACTTTTAATCTCTGTCACTTGCTGGGAATTAGGAGGTGTCTACTATGTCCATGAAACTAAATCAACATGCATCTAACAAAAGCCTAACATATCTCCATCTCTAGGTAAGTTTTCCCATGTATTAAGGAGTGGTCCAAAGAATTTGGTGAAGCTTAATGAAGCAATATAAACATTTTATTTTGTCAAGAAAATTCACAGTAGGTGGATGTTTTCTTGTCCATTACCATAAGGAAATTGTTAACATATAAGTAAGTATGGAGTTTAGGTTTTAAAATTGAACAGAGTGTATGCTTAGGTCATATGCTTTATAAAACTCATTTAAAATTGTTTTTAAAGTTGAAAACTTGGATCTTTAATAGTAGTTTTTAGCATCTCTCTCACTTGATTTAAAAATCTCTAAAACATGTACAATAAATGTCTAAGTAGGAATAAAAATCACAACTGATAACCAAAATTGGTTAACCTGCCAACACATGTAACTGATTACCACAGTCTAAAGTTTTTAAAAAGTTGGTATTCACTTAAGTAATATGAACCCACAGATAAACAGTGTATGATATATGTGGCACACAGAAAAATGGTACAGATCAACCGGTTTGCAAGGCAGAAATAGAGACACAGATGTAGAGAACAAACATGTATACCAAGGGGGAAAAGCGGGGTGGGGGTGGTGGTGGGATGAATTGGGAGACTGGGATTGCCATATATACATTACTAATAAGAAAAAAAGATATCAAATTGTACACTTTAAATACATGCAGTTTATTGTATGTCAATTATATCTCAATAAAAGTTCTTTTAAAAAACACAAAAAACACAAACAGTATATGATCAAAAAGTTACACAAATTATATATGCAAAATCCTGTCTACAAAGGTCACATACATATAATTAGGAGTGTACAATTAATACTATAGCAGGCTGGTTTTAAAATGCTGAAATGTGAATTCACACCCTGAAAATATGAAGAGATTGTCTACACATCTCAAAAATCAAATGCTGCTTGCACTAGAGCTATGTAACATCTATAGGACTCAAGTTATAAGCAATAAGAGCTAAGAAATCAATACCGTCAAAGAGAAGGGGATTTTTTTCCTGAAAAGACTTTGACTATGAAAGAAATCTAGCAGGAATGCAGGACAAAAAATCAGGAAATCTAAACCCATTATTTATGTGTTCCTTATTATCTAAGCAACAATGACATTATGGTTTCTAAATGCCATTCTCCACTAAGAGGAACCAGGGCTCTTTGGAGAAATGGCTTATTCTAGGACTGGGGTAAGGAAAATATAAGATCCTTGAGCTTGGAACATCTTGTGCCAGAAAGGAAGAAATGCTCAAAGATTGATGGAGACCTGTCACAAAGGACACAGGAGACTGTTTGAAGGGGTGCTCACTGACCAGTACAGGATAATCAGTACTACTTTTGAAAAGATTATATTTAAAATGCTTTTCTTTGATATTCTTAAGCTTTTTGTATACTGTAAACTTCTTTCTTATGATTGCATCTCTTGCCAATTTACTTAGAAATTTAATTTCTGATAATAAGTAGGCTACTGACATGAGTGTGTTTGGCAACTTCATTTGTATAAAAGCCAGAAAGAACACAGCTTAAACTTCTGTTTTTGGTACCATAGTTAGTACCTGCAACAGTGTTGGGTAATGTCCAATTCTATACTCATTTGGGATCAGATATTCCTTGTGGCTCTCTCATTTTGAAATCTGATAAAATATATGTTTATAGCTTTACTAGAGGAAGAGTAAATGTATTAATGGCAACACATATGGGAATTTCTGACTTACCTTTGACTTGGATTATAGTTCAAAATCAAGTGCTGAGACACTTCTTTACCAGCCAGAAAAGCCATTTCCCTCTCTCACTTACCTATAGTAGGAGTGGTAGGTCTGCTACTAACAGCACCAACACTTAACCGTGGAACTAGTCTTCCTTGGTTAGGTCCCTAGGGGATTTAAAAAACAAATTACAAGGGTGAGTCAAAAATTATCCGCACTCTGGTTGTAGAATTTACATAAGTTTTAATATAACTGGAGTGCAGATAATTTTTGATTTACCCTTGTAGTTTTAATGTTGTTCAGATTTGACACCTAAACTTACCAAGAAATGAAATTAGGATTGTTGATGTGAATTATTAATGGATAATTGATGGCAAGAATGTCCTGTTTTTGTTCAGTGTTCTAATGCAACATTTAAATTAGGGTTTCCACAAATATATATATATACACACACACACATAAATAATACAGACAATATATATCTATATAAACATGAATACGAAAATATATAAAAATATATAATTCTATATAGTTTTAAAGTTTGAGGTAGAGTCTTATTTGGGGATAACAGCTAACTTCCTTATGACTTTTTAATCGTAACTAGTCAATATCTTAACCCAAAAAGAAACTCCCTTATAGTGGAATTTCAGAGGTACAAAGGTAGCCCAATGTGGGGAGAACTTTCTCAGTGGTGGGAGAGCCTTAGGTCATATTGTAGAAAGCAAGTTCAATGCCTGATGGTATATCATTTACTCTGTTATGGTACAGTGTAAAGATTGGGAGTTATGAGACCTGGGAATCAGTCTTAACTTTGCTACTAATACTAACTTCATAGACAAATTCAGGCTCACTTTCCTGATGTGAAAAATAAGTGTTGGGTTAGATGAACAATAATGTTCCTTTTAGCTCTAAAAATCTTGGCTCATATATATTTTAACATAGCAGTTAATTGCAGACTTAGTATTTTCAAGGAATTAAATTTTCAAAAATCCTAGTAAATTATCTTTGCCTTTAATTTACTGCACTATTTACAGGAATTTGCTTTCTACAAATTCCCCTAACACATCTTACCCTTTTTAAAAACTAAAGATGACTAAAAATTCTTACCTTTTTAATTAAGGACTTTAGCCTGTAGTTTGGAGCTGTTAAGCAGTATCTGTCAGGTGGCAGTCTGGGTCCTGCATATGGCTTAATCAGTGGTAAAGGGGTTTGATTTTTCTGCCTTGCAATATCCAGTAAAAACTAAAAAAAAAAATTCTTATTAGAACTACAATTAAAAATTATACGTAAAATGAACTGAGTAAAAGTTTGCTCACATCTCTCGGGGGAGGAGAGGTAAAAGACTGGTCAGCCCGACACTGGATTGCCAGTCTCACATCATCTGCATCAACATTAGGTTTCTTAGCATGGCTTGAATAAATTTTTGCATCATCCAGAATTGAAGTCACATATCCTTTAAGAACAAAACATTATTTTTTAAACATATGAAAATCGTTTAATATTTATGGCCACTTTTCTTAACAAAAAGTTCCATTAATTTCCAGAAAGTTTACGAATTTTGGCTCTAATACCTAATTGTTCTACGTATACAATCAATTTTAAACAGATAACACAATATACTGTTCCCTAGCCTGAGCTCCTTTTTACTGCTTTCTGAATTCTATGACATTAACTGTTTTTTTTTCACATATTTTTAAGACCTTATTTTTGTAGAGTAGTTTTAGTTAGGTTCACAGCAAAACTGAGGGGAATATACAGAGATTTCCCATCTACTCCCTGCTGCCATACATGCATAGCATGCCCTATTATCAATGTTCCCTGCAGAGTGATGCATTTGTTACAATTGATAGGCCTACACTGACCCATCACAATCATCCATAGTCTGTAGTTTATATTATGGTTCACTCTTGGAACTCTACATTTTGTGGGTTTGGACAAGTGTATGACATTTTGACATTAACTGTTAAAGTAATTTGGTTGAAAATGTTCTTACAATGAACGATTTTTCAAATTCACAAGTTAGGCAAATTTTTGGAGCTTTGTTAACTTACGGAAAGCAAATTCCAACATTTGATTTATAACCCTTGGTTCGTACTCCGTAATTCCCATATCCTTCAGGATCTGTGCCATCACCTGTGGATTCAAATAAAAACGCCAGATGCATAATCTAGGATTAGAAATCAAGCCTGGACCGAAGGTAGTAATTATATTTATGACACAAGGTTCTCCCTTCTCTGGGTTCCAAACTTGTACTCATTCTTTTCCTCCCAAGCGAGTGTCTGGATCACACCAAATCCGGTCGTGCCTTCTTCGCTGAAAACTTTTCTTTTTTTTGGCGGGGGTGGGGGTGGGGGCGGGGGCAAAAAGAAGAAAAAGGCCCGGGTTGGCTTCCCCAGCCGAAGTAGGGGTGGTTACAGCTGGTTGTCATCTGCAGATGTAGAGCCACGGGTAGCTTAGCATCAGAACCCTGGAGGCGCGAGCCAGGATTCGCAGACGGGGCGGAACGACGCGGCTGCCGGGGCCCGAGGCCGAGGAGACAAAGCCGAGCGGCCGGCCTGTGCATCCGGCGGGCCGCCAGCCTCGCTGCGGCCGGGCCGCCCGGGTGGCGGGAGAGAGCCACGGGGTCCAGGGCACTCCAATCTCCCACTCCTGGCGGCCCTGGCATGGCTGAAGTCGGCCCGCGAGCCCATCTTCAGGTCCTCCGCCCGCCTCCCAGGTCCCCGGCTGCGGCTGCGCCGAGCCTAGCACTCCGCCTCGCATCCTTCGCACTCACCAAGGCATCTCTCGGAACGTTCTTGGGAGGCGCCATCTTGCCCAACTCCATGTTATCCTGCCACTGGTCATCTGGAGAGAGAGGGCAGCTGGCGGGTTCCTCGCTCAGGCTCCACCCCTGCGTGCGCGGAGGGCGGGGTTACCGCGCCGGCATAAGCTCCGCAGGCGGCCGCTTCCCAGCCGCCCGCCAGCCCCGCGGAGGCTGAGGGAGGCCGGTCTAGCCGGGAGCTAACGGCGCCGAAGAATTGAAGAGGCGGGTAAGCCTTCCCCGAAGAGCCCTTGGCCAACATTTGGAAGACCGATAAGTTCGCCTTCCCAGAGCTGTTCCCCGGAAAAGTGCACGAAAAGGGCCACCCTTGTCTTTTCTGGAGCCCCTCCTCACCTCCCCTGCTGGAAGGTCTGCAGAGGCCCTGCCTCCACCTGCTTCTGTAGCAGTGCTGCCTGGTCAAATGCAGAAAACTGTTAAATTTGTCAGATCAATGAACACATTTTTAGCATAACTTTATCTCAAATATTACATGGGCTATACTTATACTACAAAATGATGTATTGTTGATCTGACATTCAAATTTAAATGGGTGTTCTCTATTTTTATTTGCTAAATCTGGCAACTCTACCCTATAGCCTGCTCTCCATCCAGCAGGCATTTGGTCAGCTCTCCTCACACTCAAAGCCGTGCCATAATTGCTTATTTCACACTGATGCAAAGCTAAAGCCTTTGACCGCCTGTAAGATTCCCCGCTGAAGCCCCTCCAGCCTTGTTGCTTGGGTTTGAGGAGTTAGTTCCCCTCTGTCCCTGCTGAGGCCCAGCCAGGGCCCTCACTTGCCTTCCAAATGCCTCCTCCTCCCCACTCTCCACAGAACAGCCTGAGTGACTTTCAAAAAACGTGCATCAGTTAACTGTCTCTGGCTTTAAGTGTCCCACAGAGAACTCTTTCGTGCTTCTCCACATCCACCAACGCCCTCCAACTCTGAGAAATGCAACGTAACCCACCCAGGCGGGAAGAGCCATCAGCCATGTTATGCTCTTTCCCGTACAATCCACACTTCAGTCCTGTCAGGGCCACCTGCCAAAGTCACATCACCTCTATCTCTGTCTCCACATTTCCATCCAGTGCTACCATGCTAACGGTGCAAGCCAACAGCCTTACTTACCAAGGCTACAGCAAGGGGACTTCGAAATGTGCTCCCTCACATTTTTACACAACCAGCGAGATCGCTTAGTCATAAATCAAATAATTGCATTCATTTCCTTAAAACCCTCTAATGGCTTCCTTCACACACAAAAAAATTCATACTGATTTCTGGGGCTTGGCAGGCCCTCAGTTTCGGCCACCAGCTTACCTCATCGGACTCGTCTAAATCGGTCCACCACGCAGCCATCTTGAACTCAGAGCAGGTCCCCCACGAACCACGTGTTCTTGTTTCCAGTAGGAACACTGATCCCCACACTTTGCAAGCACCTTTCCCGCAGCGTAGAGGTAGGTAACCTCTGCGTAAGACTAATAATGATTTTCTCCCTTTCTATTAGTATATATGCAGGGTACAAAAATTTTAAAATATATTTAAAAAATAAGAAAAAGAAAGCCTCTCTGGCATGTTCCAGCCACTCATTTCTCTTTTGCAGAAGGCATCACTGTTTACCAGTTTCTTGTCTGTTTAATTTGCAAATATTACCTTCTTTATATCGTTTCCCCCCACTGAATGGTACTGTACCATTGGGGTGACCAATCTTTAGAGAGCTAACCCATGACACAGCTGTACTAGATGAAAAGACCCGTAATACACGAGGGTGAGTCCAAAATTATCCACAGGCTGGCTGTAGGATTTATAGAAGTTTTAATATAACTGGAATGTGGATTATTTTTGACTCACCCTCGTATAATAAATGGTTGTACACGTGTGTTATTGCTGTAATATAAAAACATGAAAATAGATGTTCATTTAAAATTGTTTTTCTGTAGTATTTACTTTTCTGTTACATACATGCTATTTAAATAAAACAATAGGACTAGTTAACAGTGGCAATTAGTAGTAATTAATAGCAGGACTAATTAAATGTAACCATATTTTTCATATTTCTGTCCTGTCACAACAATTTATTTCAGCTCTTGGTTGTTTAAATTTTTTAGGTAATGTTATTATATATTTTTAACATACATAAATATAAAACTTTAAAAAAGGAGAATGTAAACACAATAAAACAAGTTAAACAGTTATCTATTGCCTATATTTAATAAAAAAATTACAATGAAATGTTCCTTTTGGCCCCAGGGTACAGTAGGATATTTTTACTCTTTCCGTTTCTTTTCTAATAATACTTCTCTGAACTTCCTGCAGACTGTAGGACATCCTTCTTTTATGTAGTGATAAAACTGAATATGGTCAAACATGATATTCACTTTGATATGCATCTGTGCTCTTATCAAGCCCACATTATACTGATACCTGGTGTCAGTCCAGTGTGATGACATCAAGCTAAATATCCTTTCAAAAAAAGTGTTTGAGTATGGAATACTCCTGAATATTACCTACTATAAGTAGCGGGTTTTTAGACTCGTAGAAATTAGTTCTCAATTCTCCAAAAAATGCCCATCCACTTAGTACTAGAGGCTTGTCTTGGTAGACCAGCCCTTTGCATCTACACATTCATCATATAGTCTGTCCATGTTTTTGAACTTTCAGAAGCACATTAGATGTCATCATAAATTAAACCTTTCTTTTTCAGGGAAAAAGGGTTTTCAAGCACAAAGGTAATTTGAACTCATGAAATTGTAGTTGGATTCCAAATAAGTAAAAATATTAGTAAAGAAATGAGAGAGTCCTGTTTAACTCAGGTGCCTTTCTGGTGACTTTTTTTTTTTTTTTTTGACTTCTGAAGTAGTCTTATTTACAAACACTGAAGTTTTTTTTTTTTTTTTCCTGTGTCAGTTTTTGTCACGGCCTACACATAACATTGGACAACTTGGGCATAGTTGGTTAATCCTTTTCTAGCCTCATGGCCTTGTCAAAGAGCATCAAGCAGTACAGCATATATATCTCTTTTACTGTAATCCTTTTCTCCATCCTCATCCTCAGTGTATTTCCAAATTAAAGGACACGTTTCTTGTCCTACATTTTGAAAATATGAGTTTACAGCAGGCCAAAATTTAAACATCTTTTCTATGGCCAGTAACAATAATAGTCATCCTGCAGGCACATGTCTTATGGAGGTTATTCCTTCCGTTTAAATAAAGTAAAAAATCGCATTAGGTGCTTCTGCACATTTTGAGAAAGCTGAAAAGTGACTAAAAACTTTCATTATGAAAACTTTAATACCCAAAGTAAGCAAATGATATCCCCCCTTTTTTTAGCAGTATTGTGTACAAGATGTGCAGTACATTTAGCAGATAAGATCTTTTCATTTTCCTTGGTACAAAGTTTATAGACCGACTAGAATGTGCCAAAATTTATATTTGCACTCTCTGCTTGAATATGAACATAGATGAGCAAAATCTAGTTTGTATTTGGACAAGATATCTTCTTTTTTTTATGTTTTTTATAGTTTTTTTTTTAACATTGCCATAGAATTTAAGAAGAAAATTTGAAATTCCAGTTTTTAGGCCAAAGTTCCGAAGAGCTGGCGGGCGGGGGGACATTTTGTTGTTGTTGCCATAATGTGATGCATCACTTGATAAACTTGTAGAAAGTGTGGTCATTGGTAGGCTCTGACAAAATCAGCTCTATACTGTAAGACGCAAACATATCTGTTGTCAAAATTCCCCCTTTTGTTTGCTCACAGAGCATTTTAGCTGCAACCTCTGAATCAAGAAACATAGCATAGTTTCATAGAACAATCAAGGGAACTTTACAGTAATGTGTGTTCACTCATATGGACTCCTCTGACTAATTCAATGGTTGCTATTTTCAACTAAATATTTGGTATCTTATTGGAAAGTGAGAAAACTTTTGAGTGATTGTGAGATTGTCTCCATGTGTGCTTTCACATTCCTTTCTCCACCATACCCAATCCCATATTCTTTTTTGCATATTTTACAATATGCTCTGTTTTGGTTATTTGCTTTCTTTAATCCTCTTGTATGTGTCATTTCATCTGTTGTTAAAATAACACAGTTGGTTAGTTTTCTCTTTTTTGGTGATGTCTGGGAAATGCTGGCATTGGTATTGTTTTCATGTTCATTATTTCAGCTCTTAGAAAACATGGTCACAATATTCACAAAGTTAAAAATCAAACTAGCCTTATATATCCAGAAAAGACAAAAACTCTAATTCGAAGAGATACACACACACCAATGTTCATAGCAGCACTATTTACAGTAGCCAAGACATGGAAGTTTTCAGATTATGGATCATTCACCTCCTTGATTAAGTTTATTCCTAGGTATTTTACTCTTTTTGATGTAATTGTAAATAGGATTATTTGCTTGCTTTCTATTTATGATTCATTATTAGTGTACAGAAAAGCAACAGATTTTTGTTAGAACTGCTTTTGCTGTGTCCCATAGGTTTTGGGTTGTTGTGTTTTCATTGTCGTTTGTTTCTAGATATTTTTTGATTTCCTCTTTGATTTCTTTAGTGATTTCTTGGTTGTTTAATAGTGTTTTCTTTAGCCTCCATGTGTTTGTATTTTTTTTGCACTTTTTTTCCTGTAATTGATATCTAGTCTCATGGCGTTGTGGTCTGAGAAGATGCTTGATATAATTTCAATATTCTTGAATTTGCTGAGGTTTGATTTGTGACCCAAGGTGTGATCTATCCTGGAAAATGTTCTGTGTGCACTTGAGAAGAAAGTGTATTCTGTCGTTTTTGGATGGAATGTCCTATAAATATCAATTAAGTCGAGATGGTCTCATGTGTCGTTTAAAGCTTGTGTGTCTTTATTTATTTTCTGTTTGGATGATCTGTCCATTGATGTAAGTGGGTTGTTCAAGTCTCCCACTATTATTATGTTCCTGTCGATGTCCCCTTTTATAGCTGTTAGCATTTGCCTTATGTATTGAGGTGCTCCTATTTTGGGGGCATAAATATTTACCATTGTGATATGTTCTTCTTGGATGGATCCCTTGATCATTATGGAGTGTCCTTCCTTGTCTCTTGTAATAGTCTTTACTTTAAAGTCTAATTTGTCTGATATGAGTATTGCTACTCCAGCTTTCTTTTGACTTCCATTTGCATGGGATATCTTTTTTCATCCCTTTATTTTCAGTCTATATGTATCCCTTGGTCTGAAGTGGGTTTCTTGCAGGCAGCATGTAGAAGGGTCTTGTTTTTGTATCCATTCAGCCAGTCTGTGTCTTTCGGTTGGAGCATTTAATCCATTTACATTTAAAGTGATTATTGACATGTGTGTTCCAACTACCATTTTCTTAATTGTTTTGGGTTTGTATTTGTAGGTGTTTTCCTTTTCTTGTGCTTCCTATTTAGAGAAGCTCCTTTAGCACTTGTTGTAAGGCTGGTTTCGTGGTGCTGAATTCTCTTAACTTTTGCTTGTCTGGAAAGCTTTTGATTTCTCCCTCAAATCTGAATGAGATTCTTGCTGGGTAGAGTATTCTTGGCTATAGGTTTCTCTCTTTCAGGACTTTCAGTATATCCTGCCATTCCCTTCTGGCCTGCAGAGTTTCTGTAGAAAGGTCAGCTGTTATCCTGATGGGTTTTCCCTTATATGTTGTTTGTTGCTTTTCTCTTGTTGCTTTTAATGTTTTTTCTTTGTGTTTAATTGTCGTTAGTTTGATTAATATGTACCTTGGTGTATTTCTCCTTGGGTTTATTCTGTATGGGACTCTCTGTGCTTCTTGGACTTGATTAATTATTTCCTTTCCCGTGTTGGGGAAGTTTTCCACTATAACCTCTTCAAATATTTTTTCTGACCCTTTCTTGTTTTCTTCTTCTTCTGGGATGCCTATATTTCGAATGTTGGTACACTTAATGGTATCACTGATGTCTCTGAGACTGTCTTCTAATCTTTTTATTCTTTTTTCTTTTTCCTGCTCTGTGGCATTTATTTCCCCCATTCTATCTTCCAACTCACTTATTCATTCTTCTGCCTCAGTCATTCTGCTGGTTATAGCATCTAGAGTATTTTTAATTTCAGTTATTTTGTTATCCATTGCTGTTTGTTTTTCTGAGTCCTTATGAACTGTTTCTTGTACTTTATTTTGTTATCAAGATTTTGTGTCATTTTTACTATCATTACTCTGAATTCTTTTTCAGGCATTTTTCCTATTTCCTCCTCGTTTATTTGGTCTTGTGGTTTTTTTTCCTGCTCCTTTGCCTGCATGGTGTTTCTTTGTTTCCTCATGGTTGTCCAAACTTTTGGGGTTGCTTGTCCTGGTGATAGAGGTGTTTATAGAAGACTGTCCAAGCCTCAGACTAATGTCCAAGTGTTGAGTTAAACTAATACTAAGTCTAGGAAACACATACATGTATAAGACACAGAATTACTGAATCCATTAGGACATAAGGCTCTGGAAAGACCTGACAGAACCCCAGTGTGCTATCAGATATTCAAAGAGAAACCCAACAGAAATTGACAACTGAAACAGAACAAATCAGAGACAAAAGCAAAAGCAAACAAACAAATAAATAACACCTTACACATACAAGCACTAATCCAGGGAGATTATGTAAGCTAGAATCAAATATAGAAAAGAGCTAGAGTACTACCAGATAGAATGGAGATTCTCAGAATGAAATTAGACAAGTGTACTAAGAACTAAGATAAAGACAAAAACCTAATATTAAGTACCAAGGTTGTGCATCATCTGGAGAATAGAGCAAGGAGTCTGAGCAGATTGTTAATGTTGCTTATAAGTATGTTAAAATAAAATAAACTAAAAATGCCTGGAAGACAGGGGAACAGAAGAGTGTAGTGTGATTGGAAATATGCAAATAAAAAGAAAGGAATAGAAATGTATAAAAGATAGGGATGAAAGGAAAGTATGAGAGATATATTGTCCATACTACCAAAAACTTAGCTAGAAATAGAAGTATATAAAAAGGCAAAAAATAAAAATAGAATAAAAAATATCATTAAAAAATTATGTTATAAAACCTGTAGATCCCTTAGGACTAAGATCGTAATTAATAAAGGAAAAAAAAACAGAACTGATCCCAGAACATCCAGTTCAAAAGGATTGATACTACTATTTCTGTCTCCTTAGCGTCTCAGCTGTAAGTGTCCTTCTACTTGCCTTGGGTTTTTTTGCATTATTCTGTGGCCAGCAGAGCTTCCTTTATTTTTCATCTGTAAGCGTCGGTGTGTGGGGAGGGAGAGGGTACAATAGTGGCTCCTTCCCCTGGGAGTGAGTGAGCAGTGGCACACTGTTGTTTCAGTTGGGCTTGGAGGTGCCTGTTGCAGAGGGACGCCGGTGGCTCAGGTGTCAACAGAAAGTCTCAGAGATGGGCCTCTCTCAGGGTTTTTTTTTTTTTTTCTCGGCAGCCTCCCTGCTGCTGGCATTCCAAGGGGTTTTAATCTAGCCCCGCCCGAGTGCCTGAGGGTACTTGTTATCCATGAATGCCTTAGGTGGCCCACAGGGCGTCTCTCCACTGCCTGTTGCAGAGGCACCAAAAGAGAGAGAGAGGCTATGCCCACGGCTCCTCCCCCTCGCCCATGAGCCTGCAGCATCCAGCTGCCATCATGGCCGGGTAGCTCTCAGGGGCAGGCACTCCTCGCTGCGGACCTCTTCCCTCCTGTCCTCTTGGTCCGTCACCTTACTGGCAACAATTTTTCTCACCCTGAACCAGCTCTCCATTTCCCATGCTCCCACTCCCGGACCCTCTGTTCAGCTGTGAATCGACATCTCGGTCCGGGAACGCTGAGCTGCGGTGCGGACCCTCTGTATGTTTCTCACTCCCTCCCGTCTGCCACAGCTCCGCTGCTTCACCCTCTTTGAGCCGTCGTAGATGCCTCCCTACTGGTTATGTTGGGATCCTTGTGGTCCTTTCTGGTGTCCGTGCTCATCTGCCAGTGTTCAGCTGGTTCTCTGTGGGAATTATTGCGTCCTTCGGTGCATTCCCGATGCATCTGTGGAGAGGGATGCATTCCACGTCCCTCTGCTTCGCCGCCATCTTTCTCTCTCTCTCTCTCTCTTTGCTTTTTAGTACACTTTGGCCATCTATCAACAAGCTTTCGTATTCCCTCATTAAAGAATGTTTTAGGTTGAGCTGCAAGCCACGAGTGCACTGCTGTCTTCAGTTCTTCATCAATAGTGAATCTTCGTCCTCATAGGCCTGCTTTCAAGGCACCAAACAGGTGAAAGTCCAATGGAGCAAGATCAGGACTTGATCCTGATCTAGGGAGGATGCTTTAACACCTCAAAATGAAGTTTTTGCAGTGTGTCAACAGTGTGGGCAGAAGTGTGTGGACATGCATTGTCATGCAAGATCACAACGCCCTTGGATAGCAGTCCTCTACATTTAATCTGAAGTTTAGGCTTCAGCTCTTCAATAAACATCTCACTGTAATGAGCACTGTTAATTGTTGAACCTTTTTCCTGATAATGTTCCAATACCAGCCCTTGAGAATCCCAGAACACTGTAAGCATCAATTTCCCAGCTGATGGTTGACCTTTGAACTTTTCCTTGGTCAGCGATTCAGGATGTTTCCGTTCCATACTCTGCCGTTTTTCTCAGGCTTGTAGTGATGAATCCATGTCTCGTCACCAGTAATGATTCTCTTTAAGAAACTTTCACCTTCCTTAGAGTATTGGTCCAAAATTTTGTTTGCAGATATCCAAACGCTTTGGTTTATGCTCTTCCGTGAGTTGTTTTGGTACCCATCTGTGGATTACTTCGTTTTGAGTTGTTAAAGCGTCCTCTCTATAGTCCTGATCTTGCTCCATCAGACTTTCACTGGTTTGGTTCCCTGAAAGCAGCCCTATGAGGACAAAATTCACTTCTGATGAAAAAGTGAAGACAGCAGTGCATTCGTGGCTCGCAGCTCAGCCTAAAACATTTTTTAATGAAGGAATATGAAAGCTTGTTGACAGATGGCTAAAGTGTATTGAAAAGCAAGGAGATTATGTTGAAAAATGATGTACTTGTCTTTTCCAAAAGTCAATTAAGATAAATTCTACAGCCAGAGTGCGGGTAATTTTTGACTTACCTTTGTATGTAACTTAAAGTTGATTTTGCTAGTTTAGAGGCAAATAATTTGTATAAATATAATTTCTTGTCAAGTTGATATTTATCATTGATGTATCCTAATTGTGGCCTCTATATTAGATAAAATCATGCTTGTAATAACCATAATTTTAAAGGCTCATATAAAATTCAGTAATTTATACGTGTGAATTAGGTGAGATAGCAATAGAGAACTAGAAAAAACAATATAGTTTACAATGAAACATTTACATGGTGAAATATTTCATATACAAATGATTAAGAGAATATTTTATAAAGCTGAGGGCAATTAGAAGAAGATTTCTTCTCAATAGTTAATATTTAGACAGAGATGGTAAATTTTAAATACGAAAACATACCCCATCCAATTTTTACTCTGTGTGCATGGATCTTTCCCTTTATATATGGTTTTTTAGGGGATCCAGGCTTATCTGGACAGGTGGTATATTTTACTTCTCCACTGGGTTTGCTCCTTCCTTCCATACTGTAGGCAAAGATCTGCTTGAGTAAAAGAGAATACTTTGGTTGACCACTGGGAATAAATGTCTGATTTGAAAATGTGCAGTTTGCAAATAACATTGTAAAGCAAGTTATTTGATTGAAAATTTCTGAGAACTAAATACAAAATAGTTTTAATTTCAACCCCAAAAGACATTCATTTTTATCTTTAGTGTAGTGTATAGTTTTATATTAAAATATGATACAAGTTTGTAAATTATAGCCACATACCCTGAACTTGTATGTAGTACTTCTCTGAAGATTTCTTATAGTGCATGAAAGGCCTTCTCCATTGTACTTAGGTTTAAAACCTAACCCCTGGAAATGAAATACAATGAATTTAGGAATAAGGCAGGCCTGGGTTCAAGTTCCAACTTCAACTTATTTTCCATCTGGGTGGTCCTGAGAAAGCCCCTTAGTCTTGCTGAACTTCAGTTTCTCTATAGAAAAAAGTGGAGATAATTTCTACTTTAAAGGGCTCCTTTTTTCAGGATGTAATGAGATAATGTATATGAAGGCATTTAACATATTACTTATACAAAACACTTCTTAATGTTAGTTGTTTTATTTAAAATGTGGTAAAATATACATAACAAAATTTACAGCTGCTTTTCAAGTTGACTAGTCTATTCAGTATGGACGTGAAAGTTCAGAATGGAATGAAACACTTTGCGCACCACTCACATCAGGAATCCAGGGAGATTAGGAAATGGCTTGCCCTGGCAGAAGTAAGTAGGAGATCTGTGTGACTATGCAAGTTTGTCCAGGGTAGGCCCAAAGATAAACAACTAACACACTTCTCTGAGTCTCTGTTCTGCTGTTATGGCTGTTGCTGCTTCTAACTAATTTGCAGGGACTTGAGTATCTTCAGATCTCCCTGTACAGGCTTACCTAACCTTGGCTCTGCATTGGTCCCATCCAGAACACTGAGACTCAGGAGTCAAGCAATTTGATTCAAAGTAAGTTAATTCAATTAAAAATTTATTTTTTCAGTGTAAAATGCATATAAAATATACCCAAGACTGAAGTTGAAGACTAAAGCATATGAAAGGAAAACTTACAGATCCTGCTTCCTCCATTTCTAGTACATAAGTAAGACTGTCATTTGGGTTTGTGTTAGTTGGGGCACACCATTCTAGTGACAAATTACAGATTCCTGCTTCTTTCAGCTTAGGGGGTGAAGGTGTTGGAGGCATAGTTCCTGATGTATGGAAGACTGCTATTTCACTGAAATCACTGAAAAATAAATGAAGATGGGAAAATTAGTAACAAGTTCTTATTGAAGTATAGACTTTTAAATATTGCAATAACTCAATGTACCTCAAGCCAAAGTTATTTTTGGCAGCTAATCTGAATGAATATTTCATAGAAGCATTCAGTTTAAGGATCTTGTGCTGTTTCATGGTACCTATATAGCAACTTTTGAAGTCTTCACCTTTGCCCTTAATAATATACACAAAATATTAGAATATTATAAGATGCTACAAATAACGAAAATTCATAATATTAACAATCATTTACAAATAAGTGCTTTTAAAAAATAAAACTGCTTACCTCATCCCATTCCAAAAGGAAGCTGTTTATTTTGGAACCATTATCATTGGAACCCTAAAAATATCAGAAAGATAAAATTATGATGAGCTGTTTTTACATAATACATATATACACACATATATATGTATATGTATATACATATGTGTATATGTATATATATAATATATATAATTAATCTGCTTACATTTATTTTTGAAGCAATCCAGATTTTAAAGTTAAAATGCACTTTTTATAGCCTATAGCACATGCCAGATTTTGTGTTTTGTTGTGTTTCCCAAATTTTATGCAATGAAGAAAGTTAGTGCTTAAGTAAATTAAGAGGTAGAGTTATTGGTAACCAAAATTATAAACAAATTTAGGTTGTAGAAATTGACATTTCAACTTTAATTAATTATTGAAATTCTGATTGACATTTCTCAATTTACTCGATGCTCAATATAGACAGAAAGAAGAGAAAGATAATTATGGAGAAGGAAAAGTGCTAGGTAAATAGGTCAGATGAGGCATGCAAAATTTCATATTTAAATTCAAGACAAAGTAGAAAGAATGTTTTTAAATTAAAAAACATTTTGAGGTGCTTTTGGCAATAAAATCCTTACTTTCCACTATAAATTCAGGCTGTTCTTGGATCGGTTAATCAGTTTGGGTGCAAGTGGAGGGTCTGGTTTGCAACCTGGAGTTGTGAAGCTAACCACTTCAGACACAGTTTTGTGTGCTGAGTCTCTTATGGTTGTAATTCTAAAAAAGTAATGACAATTGTTGTAAGCTTTCAAATATTTATCCAAACATATGTACTAAATTGCATGCTTGAGTTTCCAGATACATTTCTTAGGAGGTAATTATAAACATTTTTCCAATTGAGTGAAGCTGTATCTTTGCAAATAACGGGTCCCAAATCACCCTTTTACTTGTTTTAAATGAAAGAAAGTGAACTAATGCTGGATTTGTAGGGAGTTGTTTTGAAGCTTGCATGAAAGACCACTCTGCTGGCAAGTAGCAAGGCTGACTATAGGAATCATAGGTAGTGAGCTGATACAGACTTGGGAGTCTGGCTGGCTACAAGATGGGGGGAGGTTGTGTAGGATGGAGTTCTTACCTTACAAAATAGGCCATGGATGGCTGTAGGTCAAGTACAGTAAATGTAACTGCATCACCACTGTGAAGATAACCTTTGTTTATAACAGATCTCACACAGATTTAAAAGCTATATGATAGTCTTAATGTTATATATTTAACTGATAAAGAAGCACAATTCTCATTAAAATTTAGATAATTTTAACACATTTATAAGAATGCAAAAATATGATATTAATAATTCAAAATTCTTCATTTGCATGCCAAATTAATATACCTATAAGAAGTGAAATTTTATTTTACCACTCCAACTTCTTCACACTGTACTAATACAGATTTGTCTTTAACTAGCTTATTTTAAATTGTGTTGGTATGAAAAGCCTCAAAGACACCATGCATCACACAATTTATTTGTTCACACTGAGCAATCTTTTTGGGGTGGCCACCTATCTGCTACAGTGTAAAGAGTGGCTGTGCACCCATGCCTACATCTTCCTGAGCAAATAGTCATAGGTACGTAGGTGTACTCTACCACCTCAAGGAGCTTCCTCAGGTTCTAAACCCTGAAATAGCCTCTGAAAAGAGCTAAAAGATTGTCACTTCTAAGCAAAGGCTGATGCTTCTAGGCAAAGGCCTCTCAAGGTTGTAGGGTGATCAGAGGAACAAACAAAAGTATATTTTTGTAAAAAAACAGTGACTTTTGTGCAATACATAACACCAGAAAAAGACCATTATGTAAATTCATGCAAAGCTTAATTTTATAAATCGCTTTTCATCATATCTTACATCTTCTCATCCCTCTACTCAATATAGAAGATTGTGTATTATAATTTTTAAATTAAAAAATTTCTAGTTGCTAATTATAAAAGAAATAAAACTCTACATAATAACTAATTACATTTAAATTTTCACTTTGTGTGTCTGAATAAAGATGACAAATTCTAGCAAATAAAAGTTATGTTATGATTTTTAAAGTGCTGTATAGACAGCTCCAGATCTCTGACTTATTTCCTGCCTAGTTGTTTGGTGGGCAAGAGAATTTCTCTTTCTTCCCTACTTGGGATTTCCTTTCCACTGTGTGTCTCTCAGGTTGTTATCTTTCAGATTGCATGTCCCTATCCAGTCGAGAAGCTGGTGGAAGTGGTTGGGTATACTCTTACTGTATCCTCCATTGTATCCTCTCTAGTTCTGGTTTTATTTTCTGGGCACATTCCTAAACTCATCCTACTGCTATCATAGTTCTACATTATAACCAGTTCCTATAATGAAATCACCAGGAAAGCCCAAGTCTTATATTCCCATTGCAATGCAAATACCCCCCTTGTGTACCCAAAGGCCTACCATCATGTGAAACTTTCTTTTGCCCTAAAATGACCTAAGTGAAAAAAAGAGAAGAGAGATTTGGAGGCAATCTTTTCTCCTCCAAGTCTAAACTTGTCAAATAGGAAATCTGTAAACTGAAGAGACTCAACCAGTTGATATTTAAGGTTCCCCTCAGTTCTAAAATACCTATGATTTAATGCATTTTGTGAACTGACCTGGCAACCTACCGCCACTTATGAAACTATTTCCATAGAAATTGCACTCAAAACTTGGAAAAAACTGCAGAAAAATCTTTTGAACTTAGCCTCAGTATAAGTTGAGGTCGATATGCTAGATAGCATATTTGAATTGAATTATGTGAAATGAGAGATGATTAAAAAGATACTTACATATACACATTTTTATATTTTCCATTTTTACCATTGTTAGATATTGCTAATTCAAATGTTACAGGAGATTTAGTATGATTGCATTTCTCAGAACCATGTGGTTTCCATGAAATAACAGCAGATCTTGTTTGAATATCAGAAATCTAAAATAAATAACAAAAATTCAAGTAGGATACTTAAAAATTATAATCTGTAATTTTTGATGTAATCTTTCCCTAAGTCTTTATTTATTTATTTATTGGCTGCATTGGGTCTTCGTTGCTGCATGCCAGCTTTCTCTAGTTGCAGCCAGTGGGGGCTATTCTTTGTTGTGGTGCGGGGGCTTCTCATTGCGGTGGCTTCTTTTGTTGTGGAGCATGGGCTCTAGGCACATGGGCTTCAGTAGTTGTGGCTTGAGGGCTCAATAGTTGTGGCTCATGGGCTCTAGAGCACAGGCTCAGTAGTTGTGGCACAGGGGCTTAATAGCTTGGCAGCATGTGGGATCTTCCCGGACCAGGGATTGAATCCATGTCCCCTGCATTGGCAGGCGGATTCTTAGCAACTGCACCACCAGGGAAGTCCCCCTGAGTCTTGTTTGATGCTAAGTATATCATTCTTCTCATATTAGGTGCTTAATACTGTGATTAAACAATGAGCCATTAATATTATCTTTAACAATGCAAAACTGGTTCTTTATGTATTGAATAGCTAAAGGAGATTATGAAATTTTAACCAGGTAAAGGCTTCAAATTAAAATTGTGCTACAGAAAAATATCAGTGAATTTACATGTTTTACAGTGACAAAGTAAATTAAAAGAAATACTTAAATATTCACTTTAGTTACTTACTACAGGCTTCTCAATGCTGAAACAGCATGACGTTCCATGTTCTGTTCTGCATTCTAAAAGTAGAAAAGCACCCCAAAACAAAATATTACATTGGCAAAAACAAGAGAAAGAAGTTGGATGTCTATTATCCAACTACAAATACATCATCACCAAGAGATCTACTAACACCTATTAGCAATTTACATTAAAAGTTTTAAAAGAAGAAAGCAGTCGAAAGTGTATACTATTAAATAAACTCTAATAAAAGATGAACCAAAATCCTCAATTTAAATAAAATTATGTGAACTTGTTAGGATGGTAGAGTAACTTGGAATGTTTTACTGGCAGACAACTAGAAAAAAATATATGGTATGTACATAAGATACCTGACACATTTTGCATGAGGGTGGTCATTTCTCCATAATTTAAAAAGACAGCTTAATTGTGGTTTTGTTAAGAATTTAGAGGTAAGGGTACAAAGAAGGCCAGAGGAAATGGAAGCAGAAAATGGCACCTAGATATTTAAAATGCACTGAGATTCCTAAACATTAGGATGTCTGTTCACTGGTGAGGAAACCAAACTCCTCACCTTACCTTTTTCTATAGTATTTGATGATGGGCTCTTGCTTTGTTTTCCACCAGGTTTCTGCTTGATGTCTCCACTTCCTGTATCATTCCATTTGTTTCCATGACTAGTTTCAACATGAGTACTGGCAGCATTGGAAGTGCTGGCAGCATTGTCTATATTGAGAGAACCATCAGTGGCAGAAGTAGTGGGAACACTTTCAGAGATGGGAGTGTTGGGAGCATTGTCAGAAATGGAAGAGCTTGGAATGCTGTGACTAGGTGACGGTGTGGGAGTACGGTCAGAGGTGGACGTCTCAGAGGCATAATTAGTGCTGAAAGGGCTCTGAACACTATTTTCAGTGGTGGAAGGGTTCAGAGCAGTGTCTGTGATGGAAGCACTAGGAGCACGGTCAGTGGAAGAATTGTAGTGAGTATCGTCAGATACAAGTGCTTGGAGGGTGGTCAACAGTGTGAGTAGTGGGAGTATTGTTAGCAGTGTAAATGTTCAGAGCATTGTTCACAGTGTAGGTGCTCAAAGTATTTTTGGCAGTGTAGGTACTTGGAGCATTGTCCACAGTGTAAGTGCTGGAAGTGTTGTCCACAGTGTAGGTGCCTGAAGTACTGTCAACAGTGTAGGTGCTTGGAGTACCAGGAATACTGGAAAAATCTTTATCTTTGTTCAAAAGCAATGAGGTGTTGATATTCTTGTGTTCACCAATTTGGCGTTCTTTCATTTTTTTCTTCATATGTTCTCTCGTTTTAGCAGCCCTTTCATCAATTTGGTTGTAATTTGCTCTTCTATGGGAATAGGTTTCTAAAAGAGATAATGGAATACTGTTTAATAATTATAATATTACATATCTCAAAATCTTTTAAATCTTCTTTTCAAACCACCAAAACGCACTGATAAGCCATGCTTTACTTCAAAAAATGTTTCTACTTTGCTTTAATACAGATATTAGGTATGTATGTGTGTATGTGAGTATTTATTATGTATTGAAATACAGAAAGAAAAACATGAGCAAATACAAACAGTGTTTTCTAGGGAGTAACTCCACTTCCAAATTTTAGGTTCCTAAGATGATTGTGTCTTTTATATTCCCACTGTATGTTATTAATAATGAAAACATTTTTAATGATTTTCAATATGATTTTATAGACCCAGTCAATAAAATAAATATCATAAATCATATGCTATATCAAAGTACAAAAATTTATAGAAAATTCTGTTTATGGGCATTTTGCCTGATACAAACCAGTAACTATTATCATCAATTCTAATATATACTCATGAAATGCAGTCATTCATAGAAATGTTACTTTTTAAATTTTAATAATTGCCCAAAGCTGTTAATTTTAACAAACTCAAAATATTTTATGTTTAAGAAAATTATATACTACCATGCTGCTCATGGTATATAAAGGCTGCTGGTGGTGGCAGCAGCTGCTGTGGCACAGCCTCTTGGATGTAAGGTGGTAGAAACTCCCCTTGAGCTGAGGGATACATCAGTTGAGGGGCTTGTGGATACAAAGGAGAAGCTGGTGCAATGATGTGTGATACTTGTTGTAGAGGAGCAGACATGGTCATGTGGTAGTCAGTTGTCTGAGGCACGATGATAATTTTTCGAATCCCATTTTCTTCCACCACCTAAGATGGAAAACAGAATCATATAAACATATTAGAATCCATAAAAATCAGCATTTTCCTACTAAGTTTTAGATTTATAGTCTGTGCTCTTAAACCATAAAGGATCAAAACCCAATAATCAAGTGAAACTATGTCAACGGGAGGCAAGATCATTCTTCCTTTTCCCCACTTGTATAGCATTCAAAAATGTAATTTTTGACAAAGAGATAATATATTGACGTGGTTCAAAACCATAAAGTATAAAAAAATACATGAAAAGTTTCCTTCCTAACCCTTATTTCCTCAATGCCCCCCTTCAGTAGATAACTACTGTTCTTGGTTTCTTATGAAACTGTCCAGAATTTCTTTAGGTCTTGCAAGCAAATAAGAATACAGATTCTTATTTTTCTTCCTTCTTAATTACATACAAGTAGCATTATTTGCACATTCTGTAGTTTGTTTTTTTACAATAGAAATTTATCTTGAAGATCTTTCTATATCAATACATAGGGCTTCCCCATTTTCTTGCACTGCTGCTTAGTGCTCCACTATCTGATTAAATGGATATACTACAACAGCCCCCATTGAAAAGCATGCAGGTTGTTTCCAGCCTTTTGTGATTACAAACAATATTGTAACAAATAATCTTGTGCATTTGTTATTCCAGATTTATAACAATACAACTTTGGATAAATTCCTCAAAGTAGAATTGCTGGGTGAATGGGTATATATGCATTTGTTTTGTTGTTAGATATTGCCCAAATAGACAATTCCATTTAGAATTAAAGCCTATTATATTGACTTTGGTGTGTTCTTGATCTCTACAGCCATGCAATAGAAAAAGACATATTATCAATTATAAAATTCCTGAGGCCATGTAATATCTCAATCTCTATAGGAGCCAAACCTCCCTGCCCATTTTAGGTGTTTAGTAAACATTTGAGGAAGTTTTAAAAAGTGCCCTTTGTAGTCTAGCAACTGAAAATGAAATACTACTGAACTGAAAATACTAAGTAATTTTTGGGACTAAAGTCCACACACTGTCAGAAGCCTTTACTGTAGCAACTGTAATAAATAATTGATTGGTTAAAATACTCAGAAACAAAAAGCAATGGAGGATTAATGAATATGAAGAGATACAAATTCATTAGATGAATAAGGCATTATTTTCAAGACAGTCTAGGGAGGTTTGGTTAAACATCACTGCAGTTGCTTTTTAGCACTGATGATAACAATAAAGTGAATAAATAAATAGTATTCCAGAAGTTCTCATATCATATAGTAACATAATGAAAACTGTTATGTGATGGCTTAGTGCTAAACACCAAATAAAATCACAGTAGAATACCTGAAACGTGTAACCAGGAGGCAGATATATTGGTGGCAAAGTACCACCTGGTGACATCAGAGGTACATCGGCAGGTCCTAAACAAGAATTATTATTAATAAAATTTTAAATAATTTTTAAAAAGTCCATTTAACTTTGCACAGTGAAAACTAACTCCAAGCTTTAACAATAGTCAACCATTTTGAAAGTGTATGTTGTTTACTTACATAGGAGACTAGGTAAGAATGTAGATGAATCAATACAAATTCATCACAACTGATGGAAAATAACCAAGGCACATAATGGGGATTGGGTGAAATTTATATTATAAAAGTGTTGACAAAATACACTGCTAGTAAAAATAAACTTCCAGTATAATTGTCTTTTACTTACCCATTCTTTCTCACCTATCATATTTGTATATTGAATAATAGAAGTTTTACTTTACACCATAAGACAAATTTTATAGTGATGTTACATAGCAAAAGTTAAATAAATTTTATTTTAAGGTTTTTAACCAATAATAACAAAGTGAAATAATTTTGGGAAACAACATAACATAGAGAAGGACCCAGTGCTACTCATGTGATACCTTACTTTTTTTTTTTTAGGCGATACCTTACTTTTATACTAGGTATTCTTACTATCTTAAACACACAATTACATAGGAAATAGAAGTACAACACAGAATGGAGACATTTATATGTCATCATTCTTTTGTTTATCTGAAATTATTATAATTAGTGCTTAGTTTTAAAAATATATGTGGCTTTGAAGGCATAGAATGGTAATTTACTGTTAATAAGGGGGAAAATAATAAAGATGAGTTCATGATAAACTTTATATAGCAGCCATATGGAATCCAACACTAAATGATCTTTTAAAGCCTTTTGAGACATACCTCACAATTACCTTTGGATGCAAAATAATTGGCATAAAAATGGAAACAATCACCACACTTTGAAATAATTAATAGTAAATCTTAAATGAAGTAAATATTTATTAACTTTGTATTACTACTGAAGTAATTCTGTATGCTATACATTTGCTACATATACATGTATATGTATAGATAGATATCGAATTGGTAATAGTTATATATAAATAATAGATATATATAGATAGATATCAAATTGTTAATAGTTGTATATAAATAACTTCCCCACCTGTTATACATTGTTCTATCTTAAATGTCTAGTATAGTGCTGGAACATGGTAGGCACTAAAAAATACTTGTTGAATGTATGAATGAGTGAACTGTCTGAAGCACTCAGCAGTCTCTTGTAGGAGAACAGTCTAAAACTATCAGTGGTTGTCAATATCTCCAAATTCTGGACTTTTTCAAATGGGATTCTTGAGTTAATCTTTAATTTTTATAAGTACCTTAGATGAAGGTCTCTAGTAAGACTAGCAAGATGAGTCCTGGTTGTTCTGTTGATATTATGCTCCTATGAGGAATATATAAATTTAAGAGCGTTTGATATGGCTCAAACAAAAAGGGATATTAAGGGATTAGATTACTAGTAAAATCATTTCACACTAATATTTAAATTCACCTCTATTTGATATCAGACAACACATATACAATAATACTTTTACTGACCTTGAATATTCTGAATGTCCCCATCATCAGACTTGATGGTGAGGGTCTCCCCAGGGTTAACTTGCACCAATATAATCTGCAAAAAAAAAAAAAATTCTTTAATGATATACTTTTCTATTAATCTATGAAAAATCATTATTATCTTTTTGAAAAATATTCAGAGTCACTAATTATTGGGGTCTCAAAATGCTCAAAGAGAAGAGTACAACTGGATCAAAGGGCACTTAGGAGAAATTCATACCCCTAAATATGAGCAGGTCCTCCCTCACCCAAATAAAACTTAATATAAGATCAAAGAAAATAGGTGCATTGAGATGGAAAAACCAAATCCTACCTGCCAAAAAAACCCTGCAAAAAAATGTAAAACAGAAAACAAAACTTATCTGAAGGTAAAATTCAGACATACTTGTTGTATCCAGTACTGAGGACAAGAAGGCCATCTGGTATATCTCTTGGGATGAGTCACCATTTGTGAATAATTAGTAGTACACTGTGTTCCAACAGTGGTGTCCAGATAACTCTCCATCTAGTAAATAAAGTAATTTTAACTTCAATAAGGTCATTTTTATCTCAGCTCCTTTTGACATGGTGATGTCAAACAAAACTAGAAGCTAGAAGTACAATGTTTGCTCATTTTTTTAAGCTCCAAAGAAAAGTTAAGTGACCTTTTCACATTACATATGTAGTTAGGACTTTTCTTTCTTTTTTTTTCTTCGTCTTTTTCATTGGGTTCATAATCTTTAATGTTTTCTCTTACACAAATAAAGAGCACAGGTACAGTGGGCATGAGTTCTTTGGGAATGCATCAGGGAACATGAGTCTGCCATCCAGATGGAGGTCACCTGCTCCCATGCCCACCAGCAATGCTGGAGGAGGGGGTTCCTATAACCCCACATCATAACCAACACTTGACACTATTCAGCTTTCTCATTTCTGTGCAGCTAGTATTTGCCAGTTGATACCTCATCGTTTAAATTTCTATTTCTCTGGTTACTAATGACTTTGAGCATCTCTTTATACATCATTGGTCTTTTGAGTTTTCTCTTCTGTAAGAAGCCTGTTCATATTCTTTGCCCATTTTTCTACTGGGGCTTCTTTTCTTATGTATCATGGGTATTGATTTTTTGTCAGATTTAAACATTGAGGGCATTGTCTCTCAATATGTTATCTGTCTGTTCATGTTGTCCAGGGTGCCCTTTGTGGAACATAAATCCTTTATCTCAATATAAGCAACTTCACCAGTTACTATTATCCTCCTTTTGCCTTTATGGTTTGTACTTTTGGGGTTTTATTTCAGAAGTTTTTCCCCATCTCTAGGTCACAAAGTTATTTTCCTGTATTTTCTCCTATTATCTTAATGGTTTTGCTTTTCACATTTGGCTCTTTAATCTATTTGGAGTTCACCTTTGTGAGTGGCCTTAGGTAGGACTTTTATTGAATAGATTACTTTAAATGAGTATATGCTAAATCTGAACTACACCCTCTCTTTCTTGCTGGGGACCAATTCTATGGGTAGAAGTCATTGCTGCACAAAATGATACTTTTAAATATTAGAAAGTTGAACTCACAGCTATGAATGAGTATGAAGGAACCTGAGTCATATTTTAAAATCATTCATCAGAATAAACTGTGGGTAGTATAACTTTAAGACACAACATCAGAACTTCTGAGCCAATCAAAGGAGGCTGCAAAAGAAGCTAAATCTGCCCAAAATGAGGTTATATATGGCCTAAGGTAGTGTTAAATGTCACTCAAGCAACTTTAAAAGGCCTTAAAAGATAAATAGATGTTGATGAAAAGACTAAAAACTTCCAAACTAAGTGACCAATCATAAAAAGTGATGCACTTTTTCTAAATAAAAGCTAATACTGAATTCAAGATAAATTTGACCAGTCATGATGCGGAAAAAAAAAAAAAAAAAGCAAAACCACCCTTACCTGATGCATGGGATCCCCACTGATAACTGGAGCTATAGGAGGTATTTCAGTAAGAGCAGGTGCAAGCCCGTGTTCAGTCATGTTTAAAAAGATCGGCTTTCACAAAAAGTGATGCTTCTAAAAAGGGAGTGAAAACTCTTGTTAATTAAAGTAAGTGAAAGTAGTAATTATAAATGACAAAAACTGATGAAATAGTCCTAAGAAGAACCATCAAATAATTTTTCTCTCCAGAAATGTTTACTTAACTGAAATCGTTTTATGGCAACATTTCAAAATAATCATTGGTCTTCATAAATGAAAAAATATAAAGTTTGGAGTCAAGAGTTTTGACTTGTTCACTCTTCACTCAAAACAAATGGTTTAGTTAAACAAATCATTGGTCATTTGATCCACTCAGATCAAGTTCAATTAATTTCCAATCTATGATGTTAACTGCCAAATAAGACTTCATACTGCTTAGAAGGCTTTAAAAATTAACTAGATCCTTTTAAAAATGATAGGAATACAGATATTTATCTTAACTCTTTCAGATACTAAAACCAAGTATCTCAAACATAACCCAAAGCTTCAAACTCAAGCCTTTAAACTTAAAATACTTTCCAGGTTCAAATACTTCATGTGCAGATGGCACCAAGTGACAAAATATAGTGTAATAGTCCAGATCCTTGGGTCCATAACACTTGGACAAAAATCCGAAAGAAAAATATGATTTTTTGAAGGTGGAGAAAGAGGATATTCAAGAAGAAACCTCTTGGAGCTAGGCAAGTTCTCCAAATGAAGTGTGCTGTTGTGGTTCTACAACTCCTTGGTAACTACTGATGCAAAAGAATATTCACTATGTCATAATTTTAGTCACTGTTTACATCATTTCCTTACCAAGTTTTTTTGATGTAGTCTTAGGAGACTTTTTACTTCTGAATACAGATTTTCATAAATGAAAGACAGTTGTTTTGAAAATAAATCTGTTAGGAGTCATAAAGAAATAAGGAGTGTATCGAGCAGGAAAATGCATATGTTCTCTTAGGTTAGGACTATAGGAAATAGTTACAAACTTGATTTTTAAAAAATATCTACTCAACAGTGAAAAGCACCTTAGGCTAAATTTAAATCTCTCTTGTATAGTCACAAAATTTGTTTCATTCATGGCAAAAGTCATTGCTTTCTAGATCATTCTAATGACGGCATTGATCAAAATTTAAAACAACCTGGGCTTCCTAGGTGGCGCAGTGGTTAAGAATCCGCCTGCCAGTTCAGGGGACATGGGTTCGATCCCTGCTTCAGGAAGATCCCACGTGCCATGGAGCAACTAAACTCGTGTGCCACAGCTATTGAGCCTGCGCTTTAGAGCCCGTGAGCCACAACTATTGAGCCCATGTGCTGCAACTATTGAAGCCCACGCGCCTAGAGCCCGTGCTCCACAAGAGAAGCGACGGCAATGAGGAGCCCGTGCACCACAACGAAGAGTAGTCCCCACTCACCGCAACTACAGAAAGCCCGTACACAGCAAAAAAAGACCCAACACAGCCAATAAAATAAATAAATAAATTTATTTAAAAAAAGATTTAAAACAGCCTATAGCGACATTTAAAAAATAGAGACCTTGGCAACAAACTATGTGTGTGTATGTGCGTGTGTGTGTGTGTGTGTATACACATATGTATATATCCTCCAATCCCTTAACCTGTTCATTTTTATCAAAACTTCCAGTTATTGGTACACATGGTATGTCAAATTAATAGGGTTTACTACTTTGCCTCTTTATCTCTGCTATAGCTGTGCACCAACTCAGACCTAGGATTAATTTAATCACTGGTTCAATCTTGGGTGACATCCATACATCAACAGATTCAAAGTAGACAGCCTGAGGTAGATAACTATCCTCCAGTAAAGATTGAGAAGGGAGTTATAATTGTTTTGAAACTAAAATTAATTGGAATTAGATTCCCTAAAATATAAATGTTTTAAAAATTTCTATGTTTACAAGTCAATGTTACATACGATTAAATGCCCCATTTAGACAGATTGTTTCTAGTATTTCAGTTTTACAGGTTAAATGATCTCTAGTATATGAGGAATCTAATTTCCTTTTATTTTTTATTTTATCTTATTTTTTTTGGTCACACCACGTGGCATGTGGGATCTTTATTCCCCAACTAGGAGTCGAACCCATGCCCCCTGCACTGGAAGCACAGAGTCTTAACCACTGGACTTCCCGTGAAGTCCCCCAAATTTCTTTTCATCATTTGGAGAACTTCTTGTTCTTTTCCCTTATCTTTTGGTCATTATCTTCTCATTTTAAAGTTAAATGCTAAATTCATGTTTAGGTCTTCAGTTTCTATCAATGTTATGACCAATTATTCATATAAGAACAACCAAAATTTAAGAGTAAGAATGGCATCACAATACTTTTTCAGGAAGATACGTTTATCCTTTACAGTATATACAATAAATATATCGAATAATTAAAATGCAGGAACTAGAGAACTTAGTAACTTTTCTGGATATAGCAATACAAGAAAAGGTAGAATAGAATCAATATAATATATAATTGTTATATTGTTATCAATAGAGCCTAATTTCACATCTGCTTCAAGTGTAGCTTTCATTCCATTAAATTAAATTGAGATAACTACATGATGAAGGACAATTTGACCAAAGCTCAGTTGCCTAGGATTTTTTTCCAGTGTAAAGAATTTTTAGGGTTGCTTCATTAAATACATCTCCCCAACAAAATCTATTTTCCATCTCTTTAGGTAGGTCAGTAAACTAATCTATAAAGTGAAGTACCTTTTTCAATGCAGCTTTAATAATTTTGCTTTTCAGGCTCTTCAAATTTCTTGATAAAACTCTATAGAAGCCTCTGTTTTACTGTTCTATTCTCCTTACAAATTTACCATTATTCTCCTGCTACTTTGCTCTGCAGTTGGACTATAAATGTAATGCTTTAAAACAAACCGGCCCAAATGAAAGAAAATACTATGTGAGGAAAAGTACAAAATGTTGAATGGCATTACTACAAGTGAAACACAAATCCTCAAAAATTTGTCTTAGTAAACTTTGCATAAGAATCATTTATTCTGGTTGAAACAAGAAATTACACAGCACAGAAAAACAACATTAACTTCCTTAGAAGGAGGAAAAAATTTATAAGCTGGGGAGGAAAATGTTAAAATAGATACATCCAGACTTCTTAGTAGTTTTGATAGTTTTAATTTCAAGCTGAGTCTAAACTTGTTAAGTACTCTCACAATTCCATAAATGCATAGAGAATGCTACAGTTAAAAAATGCTGATGCATGTTGCAATAAAGAGTTTGTGCCTCATTGCATAAATCTCAAGCTAAACCATTTAACTATACATAAATAACACTAAAATCAAGTATATCAATAGGGCAAGGACTACAAGGATGTACTGTTTTGCAAATTTTTATAGAGTTTAATTCAAATTATTGGTGAGATGTCAATATTAAAAATTTATCTTATATTAAATAAGACATTTAAATGATTTCAAAATAGATCAATTTGATATCCAATTGTGTATATGCTACAATAAAAGTATAACTCTTCAGAACCCTATTTAAGTACATTTTATACTATGCTATGTGTAATCATTTTGAAAGAAATATGTTAACCTTAGAAACTATTTTCAACCTTTTTGAAAAGTGGGAAAATACTCCAGATATGTAACCTGATGAAGAAGCAGTGCTTATCTTCCAGCATCAAATTTAGGCTCAGAATTTCTACACAACGGATCTGAATTCAGAATGCATGGTTTTGGTCCATAACTGCTTGTGCTTCCTACTTTTTCCCCTCAAAAGTATCGTTCTTAAGATAAAGTTCCCTACTGCAATCTTTTAAAAGTTCGATTCCAAAGTCACAAATATTTTTAAAACTGGAAATAAATTATTAAAAAAAAACTTCTGGAATGTACTCTGGCCAAAGAACTGCAGTTTAAATTTAACTTCTAGCTTGATAAAAAGTATATTCTCTATTCCTTTGAAATAAATATTAATTATGTAAGCCACTGATAAGGCAAACTGAATCTTGCTGAAAGAAAACATGTGATCTTATTATTATTTTAGTTTTCTCTCAGAGGAGGTAAAATTGCATTGTTTTATAACAGTAAGTCTGAGTCAGAGGACTTGAGATCAAATTCCTGCTTTAGCTCTGATTAGGCAAGTCTTCCTATATTTGTATTCTGCATTGCCAAACACATAGTAAATTCAGTAAAATTCAGAAATGTTGGATGGAGTGATGTCACCAACATGGTAGACTTAGAGTTTTCTACTGTCCCTCCCCTGCCCCAAAGCACCCATTGTGACGATCACCCACAGTCAAGTGTGCCATTGTGGAAGTCTGGAAGATACCACCTCACACTTATTAGAATGGCTATTCTTGAAAAGATAAGATATAACAAGTGTTGATGAGGATATGGAGAAAAGGGAACACATACACAATGGAATATTATTCAGCCATAAAACAAAGGAAATCTGCCATTCGTGACAATATGGATGGACCTTGAGGGCATTATGCTAAGTGAAATAAGCCAGACAAAGACAAATACTGTATGATCTTGCTTATACATAGAATCTAAAAAAGCCGAATTAATAGAAACAGAGAGTAAATTGGTGGTTGCCAAGTTCTAGGAGGTGAGGAAACTGGGGAGATATTGATCAAAGGTTACAAACTTCCAGCTATAGAATGAGTAAATTCTGGGAATCTAATGGACAGCATGGTGACTAGAGTTAACAATACTGTATTACATACAGAAAAGTTGCTAAAAGATTAAATCTTAAATGTTCTTACCACACACAAAAAGGTAATTGTGTGAGGCAATGAATGTGTTAATTAGCCTTATTGTGGTAATCAATTCACAACATATAAATGTATCAAGTTATCACGCTGTACACATTAAACCTAACCAATGTATGTGTCAATTATATCTCAATAAAGCTGGAAAGAATATATTTTGAATAAATGACTAACCTTTTACCTGAAAACATCATACTCTAGTAGGCAATGATTTAAAAACATTCCTACTTACAAACTGTTCAAAATCCAATATTCAATTTTCAAGGAAGGGAGAACACTATTTCATTTAAACCTATTTTATTTAAACAAAAACATTAAAAAGTAAAGTTGTCTACTATTGTCTATCAGAAGCGCATTCTGGGTAAAATTTCTCATGAATAAAATGATTGGGTTGGGATCATGGAAAGGGCTGTGAGAGATGAAACCATGGGATGATGCAAAATTATCAATATTTCTGGCTTTTCACTAAATAAGAGAGCACAGAGAGGTCAGTTAACGTTAGATGATATATTCTGAGCTTACCTCTATGCTCCTTTCAGCCCTACGATAGTCCTTCATTTAAAAGACCAGTTTAATTCTGAGGTCGAGGCTGGAATCTACACCTACTGTAAGGTAACTTCTAATTAGGTTGGCCAAATTTCATCATCTTTTTAACTCACCAGGATGTGTGTAAGAGGCTGAAATAAAAGAAAGCTAATATTAGTAATACTAGTAGTAATAATAGTAGTAAACACATACTGCTTTTTTACCATGTGCCAGGCACTGTTCTAAGCATTATGCATGCATTAACTCATTTAATCCCCACAATAAACATATGAAATAATGTTGTTACTGTATGTTTAGCATCTATTATGTGATTGGCTGGTGTTTTGTGTGGAACACAAAAGAAATACTGTACATTTCCTGACCTCAAGGTAAATTTTCTTTGAGGAAGGGCATTCAGAAATAAAACAAATAAGACAATACATTGTAGCCTTTTCTGAGTTCTGTCTCCTGGCCTGCCCATAACCTTCCAGCCGAAGTCTTGGGCCTGATATCACCATCTGGTGGCCAAAATAGGTAATTGACCTAAGATCATTGCAATTCATCCCCTAACCTAATTCATCCTGTAGCCTATTGTTTTCCTACTTACTTAATTCTACTACAGACAATATTTTCCTCACATATTTCTTTGGTCTTCTAACTCTTGAACAATTCCCACAGAAAATTCCTCTGTAATTTGTGAGCCTAAGGAGGAAAAAAAAAACTTATCACAGTCCATTAATAAAGAATAGAGCTGGTAATAAAACTAAAACAAAGTGTTAAGTTTAAAAGTGAAATTATATATGACCAATAAATGCCATCCACCTGCCTGCAGAAGTTTCTTAAAAATTCCATGTCTCCAGCTACTACATTTTCGATTGTCTATTAATTTAGTCTCTTTTCCCCCTCATGTACTAGTATTAAATTTTCAATACAAAAGGATTTTACTGTACTTTGTGGTTACTGTGTTTGAATTAACACTGTAGGAATACTATGTTCTTATTTTTCGTCATTGCAGATAAATAGTGTTTCAGCTATACAAGTGCTGAATAAGCTTTCCAGCACTGGCCCTGTACTCTAACTACCATTTTATAACATTGTTTTTTTGGAAAATGCATGACGGGGTCCAGATTAATAAGCTTACACATTAAAAAGGAGGGAGTCACCTATATAAAACAAAATGCTTAGCTGAATATAATAAAAAATTAAAATATTTGAAACAAGCAATAAGTTCCAGAATTAGCAAGGGAAGGGAGAGATCAATGTTGTTTGAAACTGTCACAGACAGTTGGAACTTGAAGTGAGCTGGGAAATATATATTTATATTAGCTAACATCAAAGGCCTTTTGGTATCTTATAAATGTTTAATTAGGTTAGGAGATATATATGAAGTGTATGTATAATAAAAATATAAATAAATAGAATTTGAATAGAAAATAAGTATATAAATATATAGACTATATGATGTTAAAAAAATGATAGTACATAGAAATATTAAACAGAATAATCTTTTACATACTGAAGTCAGATTTTACAAGTGAGAGTTCTCCAAAGTTTCAACGCTTTTTGTTGTTATACAGAGCAATTACTAACGTACTTAACTATAAAATTTCCTTTTATAAAATTGGAGGCCTATTAATAATTTTCTTCCTGTTTTAATAGTACTGCTCTCATTTGAATAAGATCTTGCAAGGGAATGGAGTTATTCTTACTCAAGTACCGACCGCAGCCCCCAATGGAATTTAGAGCAGTCCTGGGAGAAGGTGGAAGGTCAATGACATAGTACCAAGCTAGACACAGGCCAGATATATACACACTATGCATATATATCACCTATTATGAAACAAAGATTTTCAAAACTACTTAGCTTTAGAACTACTTATTCATAACATTTGAATGATCATGGCTTGATTGATAAAGTTCTAAGATTTTGAAGGAAGAATAATGTCCCTTAGGAGAAAGAAGTCACATATAAACATTTTTATCATTTATTGTGCAAACTTCTCACTCTGAAGCCATGGAATGGGTAGGTTGAAAAAATATATTCTGAGAAAAAATAATATACATAATTAGGATGAGGATTATAAAGAATAAACATCATTGAGATGCTTTCCCAAAAATGGACACAAGAGATAATATTGGAGAGTAAAATGTAAAAAATTCACACAATCAAAAGTATTTTAGATTTTCAAATTGCTACATGCAGTTATAAAGAATGGATGTTTTGGATCTTGAGGGCATTATGCTGTGAGATAAGTCAGACGTAAGTCAGAGATAAGAAAGACAAGTACCATATGATATCACTTATACCTGGAATCTAAAAAAGCCAAACTCATAAAACCAGGGGATGGGAGATGGAGGGATAGGACAGATGTTCTTTAAGGGTACAAACTTGCAATGATTAATAAATAAGTTCTAGAGATCCAATGCACAGTATAGTGTATATAGACAACAATATCGTATAATAATCATCAGACTTGTTAAGAAACTGTAATTTAATTATTTCAACCATTAAAAAGAAATGATATTTACATAACATAGTAAAAGTGCTATTTATTGCTACAATAGCAATCATATTACAATATATAAATGTATCAAATTAACATGCTGTACACTGGAGAGAGAAAAGATGGCGGCGAAGTAGAGCGACGTGGAGTGCATCCCTCTCCACAGATGCATTGGGAATGCACGGAAGGACGCAGTAATTCCCACAGAGAACCAGCTGAACACCAGCAGACGGCCTTGGACACCAGAAAGGACTGCGGGGAGCCCGACATAGCCGGTAGGGAGGCATCTATGAAGGCTCAAAGAGGGTGAAGCAGCGGAGCTGTGGCAGACGGGAGGGAGTGAGAAACATATGGAGGGTCCGCAGCGCAGCTCAGCGTTCCCAGACAGAGACGTCGATTCCGCGGCTGAACGGAGGGTCCAGGAGCGGGAGTGTGGGAACCGGAGAGCTGGTTCAGGGTGAGAAACATTGTTGCCGGTAGGGTGACGGACCGAGAGGACAGGAGGGAGGAAGTCCGCGGAGAGGAGTGCCCGTCCCTGAGAGCTGCCCGGCCATGATGGCAGCTGGAGGCTGCAGGCTCACAGGCGGGGGGGAGGAGCCATGGGCATAGCCTCTCTCTCTCTTTTGGTGCCTCTGCAACAGGCAGTGGAGAGACGCCCTGAGGGCCAGCTAAGGCGCTCAGGGATAACAAGCACCCTCAGGCACTCGGGCGGGGCTAGATTAAAACCCCTTGCAACGCCAGCAGCAGGGAGGCTGCCGAGAGAAAAAAAAAAAAAACAGCATCAAAAAGAGAAAAACCCCGAGAGAGGCCCAACTCTAAGACTTTCTGTTTACGCCTGAGCCACCGACGTCCCTCTGCAACAGGCACCTCCAAGCCCGACTGAAACAACAGTGCGCCACTGCTCACTCACTCCCAGGGGAAGGAGCCACTATTGTACCCTCTCCCTCCCCACACACCGTCGCTTACAGACGAACAATAAAGGAACCTCTGCTGGTCACAGAATAATGCAAAAAAAAAACCTAAGGCAAGGAGAAGGACACTTACAGCTGAGACGCTAAGGACACAGAAATAGTAGTATCAATACCTATTGAACTGGTCCATTCTGGGATCAGTTCTAGATTTTTTTTTTCTTTTTCTCTCTCTTTAGTTTTTCTTTATTAAATACAATCTTAGCCCTAAGGGATCTACAAGTTTTATAACATAATTTTTTAATGATATTTTTTATTCTTTTTTTTTCTTTTGCCTTTTTATATACTTCTATATCTAGCTAAGTTTTTGGTAGTACGGACAATATATCTCTCATACTTTCCTTTCATCCCTATCTTTTATACATTTCTATTCCTTTCTTTTTATTCGCATATTTCCAACCACATTACGCTCTTCTGTTCCCCTTTCTTCCAGCCTTTTTAAGTTTATTTTATCTTAACATACTTATAAGCAACACTATTGATCTGCTCAGACTCCTTGCTCTATTCTCCAGATGACGCACTGCCTTGGTATTTAATATTAGGCTTTTGTCTTTATCTTAGTTCTTAGTACAGTTGTCTAATTACATTCTGAGAATCTCCATTCTCTCTGGTGGTACTATGGCTCTTTTCTATATTTGATCCTACCTTACAAAATCTCCCTGGATTAATGTTTGTATGTGTAAGGTGTTATTTGTTTGTTTGTTTGCTTTTGCTTTTGTCTCTGAATTGTTCTGTTTCAGTTGTCAATTTCTGTTGGGTTTCTCTTTGAATATCTGATAGCACACTGGGGTTCTGTCAGGTCTTTCTAGAGCCTTATGTCCTAATGGATTCAGTAATTGTGTGTCTTATACATGTATGTGTTTCCTAGACTTAATATTCATTTAATCCAATACTTGGACATTAGTCTGAGGCTTGGACAGTCTTCTATAAACACCTCTATCGCCAGGACAAGCAACCCCAAAAGTTTGGACAACCATGAGGAAACAAAGAAACACCATGCAGGCAAAGGAGCAGGAAAAAACCCCACAAGACCAAATAAATGAGGAGGAAATAGGAAAAATGCCTGAAAAAGAATGCAGAGTAATGACAGTAAAAATGATACAAAATCTCGATAACAAAATAGAGAAAGTACAAGAAACAGTTCATAAGAACTCAGAAAAACAAACAGCAATGGATAACAAAATAACTGAAATTAAAAATACTCTAGATGCTATAACCAGCAGAATGTCTGAGGCAGAAGAATGAATAAGTGAGTTGGAAGATAGAATGGGGGAAATAACTGCCACAGAGCAGGAAAAAGAAAAAAGAATAAAAAGATTAGAAGACAGTCTCAGAGACCTCAGTGATACCATTAAGCGTACCAACATTCGAATTATAGGCATCCCAGAAGAAGAAGAAAACAAGAAAGGGTCTGAGAAAATATTTGAAGAGGTTATAGTGGAAAACTTCCCCAACATGGGAAAGGAAATAATTAACCAAGTCCAAGAAGCACAAAGAGTCCCATACAGAATAAACCCAAGGAGAAATACACCAAGGCACAGATTAATCAAACTAATGACAATTAAACACAAAGAAAAAATATTAAAAGCAGCAAGAGAAAAGCAACAAACAACATATAAGGGAAAACCCATAAGGATAACAGCTGACCTTTCTACAGAAACTCTGCAGGCCAGAAGGGAATGGCAGGATATACTGAAAGTCCTGAAAGAGAGAAACCTATAGCCAAGAATACTCTACCCAGCAAGAATCTCATTCAGATTTGAGGGAGAAATCAAAAGCTTTCCAGACAAGCAAAAGTTAAGAGAATTCAGCACCACCAAACCAGCCTTACAACAAGTGCTAAAGGAACTTCTCTAAGTAGGAAGCACAAGAAAAAGAAAACACCTACAAATACAAACCCAAAACAAATAAGAAAATTGTAGTTGGAACACACATGTCAATAATCACTTTAAATGTAAATGGATTAAATGCTCCAACCAAAAGACACAGACTGGCTGAATGGATACAAAAACGAGACCCTTCTATATGCTGCCTGCAAGAAACCCACTTCAGACCAAGGGATACATATAGACTGAAAGTAAAGGGATGGAAAAAGATATTCCATGCAAATGGAAGTCAAAAGAAAGCTGGAGTAGCAATACTCATATCAGACCAATTAGACTTTAAAGTAAAGACTATTACAAGAGACAAGGAAGGACACTCCATAATGATCAAGGGATCCATTCAAGAAGAACATATCACAATGGTAAATATCTATGCCCCCAATATAGGAGCACCTCAATACATAAGGCAAATGCTAACAGCTATAAAAGGGGACATCGACAGGAACACAATAATAGTGGGAGACTTGAACACCCCACTTACATCAATGGACAGATCATCCAAACAGAAAATAAACAAAGACACACAAGCTTCAAATGATGCATTAGACCATCTCGACTTAATTGATATTTATAGGACATTCCATCCAAAAACGACAGAATACACTTTCTTCTCAAGTGCACACGGAACCTTTTCCAGGATAGATCACATCTTGGGTCACAAATCAAACCTTGGCAAATTCAAGAAAATTGAAATCATATCAAGCATCTTCTCAGACCACAACACCATGCGACTAGATATAAATTACAGGAAAAAACTGCAAAAAATACAAACACATGGAGGCTAAACAATTCACTCTTAAACAACCAAGGAATCACTAAAGAAATCAAAGAGGAAATCAAAAAATATCTAGAAACAAATGACAATGAAAACACAACAACCCAAAACCTATGGGACGCAGCAAAAGCAGTTCTAAGAGGGAAGTTTATAGCAATACAGTCCTACCTTAAGAAACAAGAAAATTATCGAACAAACAACCTAACCTTACACCTAAAACAACTAGAGAAAGAAGAACAAAGAAACCCGAAAGTGAGCAGAAGGAAAGAAATCATAAAGATCAGAGCAGAAATAAATGAAAAAGAAAGGAAAGAAACCATAGCAAAAATAAATTAAAAGCTGGTTCTTTGAGAAGATGAACAAAATTGATAAACCATTAGCCAGACTCATCAAGAAAAAAAGGGAGAAGATGCAAATCAACAGAATTAGAAATGAAAAAGGAGAAGTAACAACCGACACCACAGAAATACAAAACATCATGAGAGACTACTACAAGCAACTATATGCCAATCAATTGGATAACCTGGAAGAAATGGATACATTCTTAGAAAAATACAATCTTCCAAGACTGAACCAGGAAGAAATAGAAACCACGAACAGACCAATCACAAGTATGGAAATTGAGGCAGTGATTCAAAATCTCCCAACTCACAAAAGCCCAGGACCAGATGGGTTCACGGGCGAATTCTATCCAACATTTAGAGAAGAGCTCACACCTATCCTTCTCAAACTCTTCCAAAATATTGCAGAAGGCGGAACACTCCCAAACTCATTCTACGAGGCTACCATCACCCTGATACCAAAACCAGGCAAAGATGTCACAAAAAAAGAAAACTACAGACCAATATCACTGATGAATATAGATGCAAAAATCCTCAACAAAATACTAGCTAACAGACTCCAACAGCACATTAAAAAATCATACACCATGATCAAGTGGGGTTTATCCCTGGGATGCAAGGATTCTTCAATATACGCAAATCAATCAACGTGATACATCATATCAACAAATTGAAGGATAAAAACCATATGATCATTTCAATAGATGCAGAAAAAGCTTTTGACAAAGTTCAACATCCATTTATGATAAAAGCTCTCCAGAAAATGGGCATAGAAGGAAATTACCTCAACATAATCAAAGCCATATATGAGAAACCAAAAGCCAACATAGTTCTCAATGGGGAAAAACTGGAAGAATTTCCTCTAAGAACAGGAACAAGACAAGGGTGTCCACTCTCAGCACTATTATTCAACATAGTTTTGGAAGTTTTAGCCACAGCAATCAGAGTAGAAAAAGAAATAAAAGGAACCCAAATTGGAAAAGAAGTAAAATTGACACTCTTTGCAGATGACATGATATTATACATAGAAAACCCGAAAGACTCTACCAGAAAACTGCTAGCACTAATTGATGAGTTTAGTCAAGTAGCAGGATACAAAATTAATGCACAGAAATCTCTTGCATTCCTATACACTAACAACGGAAGAGAAGAAAGAGAAATTAAGGAAACTCTCCCATTCACCTTTGCAACCAAAAGAATAAAATACCTAGGAATAAACCTGCCTAAGGAGGCAAAAGACCTGTATGCAGAAAACTTTAAGACATTGATGAAAGAAATCAAAGACAACACAAACAGATGGAGGGACATACCATGTTCCTGGATTGGAAGAATCAACATCGTGAAAATGACTATACTACCCAAAGCAATTTACAGATTCAATGCAATCCCCATCAAATTACCAATGGCATTTTTCACAGAACTAGAGCAAGAAATCTTATGATTTGTATGGAAACGCAAAAGCCCCCGAATAGCCAAAGCAATCTTGAGAAGGAAAAATGGAGTTGGTGGAATCAGGCTTCCTGACTTCAAACTATACTACAAGGCCATAGTGATCAACACAGTATGGTACTGGCACAAAAATAGAAAGGAAGATCAATGGAATAGAATAGAGAACTCAGAAGTAAGCCCAAACACATATGGGCACCTTATCTTTGACAAAGGAGGCACGAGTATACAATGGAAAAAAGACAGCCTCTTCAATAAGTGGTGCTGGGAAAACTGGACAGCAACATGTAAAAGAATGAAATTAGAACACTTCCTAACACCATACACAAAAATACACTCCGAATGGATTAAAGACCTACATGTAAGGCCAGACACTATAAAACTCCTAGAGGAAAACATAGGCAGAACACTCTATGACATCCATCAAAGCAAGATCCTTTTGGACCCACCTCCTAGAATCATGGAAATAAAATCAAGAATAAACAAATGGGACCTCTTGAAACTTAAAAGCTTTTGCACAGCGAAAGAAACTGTAAACAAGACTAAAAGGCAACCCTCAGAATGGGAAAAAATAATTGCCTATGAAACAACGGACAAAGGATTAACCTCCAAAATATACAAGCAGCTCATGAAGCTTAATACCAAAAAAGCAAATAACCCAATCCTCAAATGGGCAGAAGACCTCAATAGACATTTCTCCAAAGAAGACATACAGATGACCAAGAAACACATGAAAAGATGCTCAGCATCACTAATCATCAGAGAAATGCAAGTCAAAGCCACAATGAGGTATCACCTCACACCGATCAGAATGGCCATCATCACAAAATCTGGAAACCACAATTGTTGGAGAGAGTTTGCAGAAAAGGGAACGCTCCTGCAGTGTTGGTGGGACTGTAAGTTGGTACAGCCACTATGGAAAACAATTTGGAGGTTCCTTAAAAAACTACAAATAGAACTTCCATATGATCCAGTAATCCCACTCCTGGGCATATACCCTAAGAAAACCATAATCCCCAAAGAAACTTGTACCATAATGTTTATTGCAGCACTATTTACAATAGCCAGGACATGGAAGCAACCGAAATGCCCATCAACAAATGAATGGATAAAGAAGATGTGGCATATATACACAATGGAATATTACTCAGCTATAAAAAGGGATGAGATGGAGCTATATGTAATGAGGTGGATAGAACTACAATCTGTCATACAGAGTGAAGTAAGTCAGAAAGAGAAGGACAAATGTTGTATGCTAACTCACATATACGGAATCTAAAAATGGTACTGATGAACTCAGTGACAAGAACAAGGATGCAGATACAGAGAATGGACTGGAGAACTCGAGGTATGGGAGGGGGCGGGGGGTGAAGGGGAAACTGAGATGAAGCGAGAGAGTAGCACAGACATATATATACTACCAACTGTAAAATAGATAGTCAGTGGGAAATTGTTGTATAACAAAGGGAGTCCAACTCGAGGATGGAAGATGCCTTAGAGGACTGGGGCGGGGAGGGTGGGGAAGACTCGAGGAGGGGGGAGTCAAGGAAGGGAGGGAATACGGGGATATGTGTATAAGAACAGATGATTGAACTTGGTGTACCCCCAATAAAATAATAAAAAAAATAAAAAACAAACAAACAAAACAAACATGCTGTACACCTTAAATTTACACAATGTTATGTCAAACATATTTCAATAAAAAATTAAAGAAATAAATGTAAAGAATGAATTTTTAAAAGCCAAAGATTTAATATGCTACTATTAATTTATATGAATGAAAAGAGAATTTTAAAGTCAAAACACTTACAGGGGTTCTGGTTTATTTCTGCATAAAATACATTTTGAAAGATATTGAGTATAATTTTTTTGAAAATGCTATATAAAATGGAAATATTTTTGGAAGGCTTCCATAGATCAGGCAATGTTGAAACAAAAGAGACACAAATAACTCTTGAGGAGACTCTATTGCACACTGATGTAATCTACAGAGAAGCAACACATCATTTGAGATACAAAATTGACTCCAAATGTCAATAAAGGAAATATACTTAAGGACTGATTTCAAAAGTCAGAACTTCAGTATAGAAAGGCAATGGATGGGAAGGAATCAATACCACTGGAGCTTAATAAATTCTGAAGACACGAGAAAATACACAAGATACACTGTTGGATAAATATGACTGGATATGAAACTATACATAGCATGCATCAAACTATAACTAATAGTTTATGAACATACCTCTTTACATATATGCATTGAGAATAGACTGGATGGAAATATACTAGGATTTTATCAGTGGCTATCTCTGATTGGGTGGGATTACAAGAGACTTATATTTTTAAAAATAAATTTTCTCTATTTTCCAAATTTTCTAAAATTACTCTATTACACTTTTTGCAGTTAAAACATGTTATTTCACAAAAAGAGGAAATGAGAGGCTAAATATAGGACAAACTGGAATCTGTAAAGGAATTCTGAAATACCAAAATCAAGATCCTCCTCTCCCCCACTTGAAAGCTGAAGAAATGGGTTTAAAGTCAAATAAAAAGAAATCTACAAGGATACATCACCCAAGTAGTACTCCTAGCCAAGATAATATATACAATTTGTGATAGAAAATGTGTATATATAGTATATAAATAGATTTGAGAAAGGACTAGAGAAAAATTCAAGATGACCAATCAATATTGGGCTTATTAATGGAAGCTGAGGATCTATATCCACTCTTCTGAGGCTGATGTCACAGGAGGTAATTATGTTCTTTATGAATTGTCTTGGTGTCCCCACAGGTCATGGAGTACAGGAATGCATGGTCATTGGCTGAACTACTGTGGCATTTCTAACCCCAAAGTTTCTCCATAAAGAAATACTTAAGTTATAAGCATTTTTTGTTTTTTGTTTTTTAAAATCTAAGGCCCCTAAGAAAAGCCATAACTACAAATGTCAGTCATAGTTTAAAAAATACATTTAGTTCTGGCAAAGGCCTGTGGGATCACACATTGCATGTGTTATTATTCCTAGAATGATTCTTTAGTTTCTATTTGAATGTTGTGGCCCTTTACTCTTTGTTGAATTCAGTGATACTTTTGGTGAAATAGCGTTAAAGAATGAAGATGTTACGAACTATTATATCAGATTAACATATCTATAAATACATTCCTTACGCTGGTGTCATATAATCCTGACTATTTAAAATTACTTTAATTTGCAAAAAACATTTAATATTCTGTGTTGAATAGAATAGCATTTCTGTGATAGGGGAATAAGGTGTCATCATTAAAAGGTTTATTTTAAATGTCATTTATTCTTTAACCTTAGACTTAGAAAAAAATAAGTTAACAAATAAAGTAAATTAGTATATTTGATAAGTTTGAACTTAATATTTTTTTCCTTTTAGAGTATTTAATTCACTAAGTAGTATAATTAAAACAGAATGAGAATTTGTGAAAATTTTTGTTTTCACTTAGAGATGAAAATACTGGTGATAGCACCAAACTCTAAATATAAATCATAGCAAAACAAAACAAGCAAAAGCCAACACACACACACACACACACACACACAGAGTTTGTTAAAATTTAGAGACCTTGAAAGATGGCAAGTTTAATCGCAGATCATTATAAATTAATTTTCCTCATATATTTCCAGAACAAATTGCATTATGAACTGTAATTTTAACTTATAGCACAGTTGAGATTCAAATTTCTTTGTCAATTAAATTCTACTGGAATAAAACACAAGGAATTTTGCCTAGATCTTAAAACTGGATTTGGGGACCTAGCATGTCAGGTTCGTACTTATAAGCAGAGCAATTTATATTAAGAGCTACAAGTGATTTTTCAATAAGTGCTTCAAATGTGTTATAAAAAAAGTCAGCGCTGCAAAGGTACTTACTCTTCTGCTAAAATCTGGTGCTCAGCAGTGATGAACTGCATGCAGCCACCTTGGTCTGGAAATATTTCACCACAGCCTTGCGCTGAGATGAACACAAAAACAGGTGGAAAAATTAAAAAAAAAAAAAGTCATGCTTTGCTAATTCTGCCATTCAGGTTTCAATTTAGTGTCAAATGAAAAATTATCAGAAACTTTTCAAATAAGTCATCTATTTTTGAGCTTGAAAAGCAGTTAAAAAAAACTTTTAAACTTTGTTAATGAGTTATTTCGAAATATTTTCAGAGTACAATTGGCTGTATCTTTAATCTGCCTCCCTTGCTGAATACTTTATGCCCTTATATATGACTAAAAACAATCTATATTATTACTTGCAAAGATAAATTTAAACAAAAAGTTTCTGAGTTAAATTTTCCGTTTTCTGCAAAATTTTTTTTTAAGTAACAGAGAACTTTAAAAAATTGTAGTAGTCACTTACAAAAATAAACTATGAAAGCTTCTTGGTATTTATGTCACCCACTCTTTATGACACAGATACTACATTCAGAATCATGTTTCACTTATATTCACTATGCTTTCAACCTTCTAACAGAGATGGCATGTCCAAGGAGAGGCAGTGTGGGCAAGAGTGGAGCGTGGCAGGGAGGAGCAAGGGGTAGTGGTGTGGAGACTGGAGGGAGGAAAGGGTCGATTTCTATCTGTAAGATGTTGTAAGTTATGAATGAATGCTTACGGCCCTTAATTTCTAAGTATTTGTCAACATACTGATAAAATCATTACTTTCTTAAATGAATTCAGAATCAACAAGATTCCTTGAAAACAATTAATTTGTCCTAGTTTCAAGGGATTTCTTATATAACGATAAATGTGAGAAAGGAAAAACTTGCAAGTACCATTGAGAAAGCCAAATAACTTGATTCAAAGGATTTCACGAGGTGCCCATTAAAGTAAGTTTTTAATAATAATAAAATAAAAATAATAAAGTACAGACAGAAAAAGCAAGGACATTACCAGTTAGTTTTCTTTTTAGCTTTAGAAAGTCAAAGATTCACAGAAACGATAATGGGTATCCTCAAGGTGAGATGCGAAGATAAAGAAAAAAACCCCAGTGATTCCCAAAGAAATCAACTTCACCTTAAGCCACACATACTGATCCCTTAGGCAGTTAAACAAACAAACAAACAAACAAACCAACCAACCCCAAACGCCCAGCATTGGGCAACGCTCCTGTGTACCTTCCACATGGAATCTACATTTCTCCCTTCAGTAAAATAAGCACCTGGTTCACTTACCGGTCAATATCTACGGAAAAATTTTAAAAAGGGCAAGATTAAAATCAACACTGGGCGAAATAGACAAGATTTACTGAAAACAGTCCTCCAACCCTAAGAGCTCCAGACTCTGCACAGAGAACTATAGTGGTTGCAAAGTTCGGGAATATAGAAAGTAGAAAAAAGGATGACTACAGAAGCAGATCTCTCTCCAGGTATTTCCTAGTCAGGACAGTGCGTTCCGAATAGGAAAAGAGACCGAGCTACAGTGACCTGTCAGAGATTAAGAGAGATGCAAGGCCGGGCTGGAAAAGCAGCCACCAAATACAAAGAAAAGTGGTGAAGTGAAGCTATGTGAAGAAAGAGAGGGAGTGGCCTGGACCTACGTGGCCCGAGCGGTGGTCTCGCGGCTTGGGGGCGGTGGAAGAAAGGTCTTTCCAAGCAGCACCCAACGGCTGTCAAGGGAACGAGACTTTTATATGGTCCCAATCTAAATGAGGCTCCAGATGTAAAAGGAGCCCTTGGTCTCCCCTGGCCTCTCCGCCCCCGCCAAGTCGGAAAGTCTTACTTCCAAAAATATCCTTTAGCAGGTCGCAGCAGCCGCGCAACCCTATCCATCAGCAACCCAGCAACAGGTGAACTCAGCTCCAGGCTTGCCGGCCCCACCCCCCTCCTGTACCCACCCCTCCCAGCCCCATGCTATTTGGCTCCTTCCATCTGGTCACCGCATCATCCTTGTCCTCTCCCAGCGCAGAAGTCCCCAAGCAGAAGTCCTCCAGGAGGCTGTTCATACCCCCGTGGCAACTCCGAACACACCAACAGCCATTGGGGAGAGAAGAAAGGCACAAAGTTAGAAGCTACAACAGCAGCTGTTCCTAGCCCAGGGTCTGGGAAGGGAGGGACAAGAAAGAAAAAAATGAGAGAAAAAGAAAAAGACTACTGGCCACCGTTGCCTCAGCGGGGTCATAGTCCTGGGCCCGTGGTGAACACTGACAGACAAATAATCAGATCAGGGGGAAGAGGTGGTGGTAGCTCCTCAGCTGCCTTCCCTTCCAGGGTACTGAAAGAAACCCTATTCTTTCCCATCTTGTTGGTCTTTGCCCTTTAAGCACTTAAACATCCCCGAACCCCCTGGATGTCACTTTTACCATGGACACACAAGTTACCTTGAGAAGAAATGGGGTGTTGGACAGAACTGCTTCCGTACCTTAACATTTGGGGTCAGCAGTGGACAGGGGACGAGCTCCACACGGCATGCCTCTGCTTCTGAGCGCTGGGCAGGGCAAAGTGAGCCCTCAAGGGTGCCAGGTTGGACGACAGGAGCTTTTTGAAAAGCATTGTTGGTCAGGGAAGGTTATATTAGGGATGAAACATTTTCTGTGGGCCCTTCTGCAGCCCTTTTGCATTCTTTTGTCACTTCAGCCAAGGAATTAGGAGTGACCATGGAACGGCCCCCTTTCTTGTGGCTAAGTGCTCCGAGCCTACTGGGACACGGCAGGTCCTCCCAGGTCCTTCCCAAATATGTCTGGCAGAACTGCCAGTCGATGCAGCCTCGCCCTTTGAAAGAGACATCAAAAGACACTCAGTATGTGCCTGTCTAGACCCCAGAATGGAGAGCCTCTGCTCCGGAGTTCTTTAACAGGAGGGCTATTACGTCATTTTATACCAGGCTATTCACTCATTTGAGCAATCGTGGGACCCGCCAACCTTTTCTTCCTTTCCCTTGAGATTAGCTCTCCCAATTTGCAAACCTATCTCCTTGGCCATTTCATTGTGTGGATTCTGTTTCTTAAGGATCTGCAGCAGCTGCGGCCCCGAATTAAAGAGGAAATTGCTGAATCATAGGATTGGACATAAGTGGTCGCTAACAAAAGAATTTGTGAGGAGAAAGGGCAGGGACATTTTAAAAATACTATAACTCACCATGACCGGTGTGGCTAGGCTCCCTCTTCCCCACCAATCCTTCGTCCTCCCCAATTAGTTGATTTGAATCTCCTGAGCCTAGCTAAACAAATTGTTTACTCTCCAGAGCAAACAAATTGTCTAAGACTTGTAGAGATGCTAATGTTTGACAGGAAACAAATACCAGGAGTTGAGTTTGTGGATTGGTGGTTCTTATAGGGAAGTTCAGTCAATTCAATTAAATCCAGTTGCCTTTATTGAGAGTTTGCTGCTGCTGGCATCTGAAAGAGAGGGTTTCTATGGGAGGTGAGATGAGGCAACCTCCTGAAAAAATTTGGGAGGCTGGAGAATATCTGTGGGGGAAGCAAGGTCTGAAGATGTCAGGCAAGCCAGGAATAGCTCTGGGGGATGGAGGTGGGTGCTACCTGTCCTGAACAGACCAAGGTGAGACAAGTGTAAAGAGAAACTGCTGGCAGGACAAAGGACAAAGTGAGCTTACAGATTGAGCACTGGGCTGGAACTGTAAAAACTGGGAAGGAGGAGCTAACAAGAAAGTCAAGGAAACCCCAAGACTTAGACTGCTGAAAGGAGCCAATCCATATGATCTGAAGGAGGAACAAAGAAGGATCTGGAAGAGACATGATCAGAAAAACACTGAAAAATAAAGAATAATGACAAATCTACTTGTAATTTATGTACAGGATCAAATGTGTGAACTTTTGAACCAGAGGCATCTCATTTAAGGGGGAAAGTGAAGTCCAGTGGGGTGAAGGAACTTGCTATTTAGTGGCAAGACTGGCCTCCTGACTCCAAACCCTGTGGTCTTTACCACCCATATCCTCAAAATGTAGGTAAAAGAGGTCTGCACTTCACTTTTCAGAACTGTAGTCTGCCTAATTTATGAGAGGTTCTAGACTTGAGGAGGGCTGCCACAGTTGAAAGAAGGGAAAAGCTGTTGGTTTTCCAAAGTGCAGGAACCAAGTCTTACTCAGGTTTATACCTCTTTAACATGATTTCCTGCAGTGGTAGCCTCCAAATGACCCAAGAAATAGTAAGATCAAGCCCGGGAACAACTGTAGCTGTTTTTGTCCCTGAGGGTATGTTTACATGTGACCTTAGACAGGTTTCTTTGTGGAGACATTTGAATGTGCACACAGAGACAGGTAACTTATTTTTTAGGCAAATGACAACTTATAGGAATTTACCACTACAAGAATTTAGTCTAGCTTTGGGTAGCACGAAAACTGAAAGAATTTGGAAAAGTGGAATGTGGGATGGTATACTGAAAACACACCCAATGAAGCTAGTGGCCAAGTTGGGCATGTGTAACTCAGTGGCCAAGAACTCTTAGAAGCCAGGAGCATACTCCTAGCAAAATAGTGACATCATACAAATAAATGCACACACCTCCATTTAATAGGACTTGGGTTGGAATCTTGGAAATGTGAGTCTTATTCAAAACAATTTTATAAACAGTAACATTGTCCATAGAAGTTGTTATAAATGGGGATTAAATTATAAAGGAGGCCCCCAAATCACCTATCAAGCCACAAAATGAAGACCAAGTAAAAATAATCAATGGGAAAAAGTGCATCAAAAAAGCAAACAAATCTTTTAAAAATGAAGTATAGTTGACATAATATTATATTAGTTTCAAATGTACAACATGGTGATGATATTTTTATAGCTTACGCACCATACAAAGTAAGTATAATATTGACTATATTCCCTGTGCTATACATTATATACCTGTGACAATTATTTTATAACCGGTAGTTTGCTCCTCTTACTCCCCTTCACCTATTTTACTCATCCCTCTCCCTCCCTCCCTTCTGGCAACCACTAATTCTCTGTATCTGTGAGTCTGTTTCTGTTCTATTTGTTCATTTGTTTTGTTTTTTCATTTCCACATATAAGTGAAAGCATACAGTATTTATCTTTCTCTGTCTGACATATAAATAAACATAGTAACATCCAGGTCCATCATGTCACAAATGGCAAGATATCATTCTTTTTTATGGCTGATAACATTCCGTTACACACACACGTATACACACACACATATCCCATATCTTCTTTGTCAATTCATCTGTTCATGGATACTTGGATTGCTTCCATATCTTGGCTATTGTAAATAATGCTGCTATGAACATGGGGTGCATATATCTTTTTGAATTAGTGTTTTCAATTTCTTTGGGCAAAAACCAAGGAGTGAAATTGCTAGATCTTATATTAGTTCTATTTTAACTTTTTTGAGGAAACTCTATATTCTTTTCCACAGTGACTAGACCAATTTACATTTCCACCAACAATACAGAAATTTCTCTTAGCTCAATATTCTCCCCAACATATGTTATTTCTTGTCTTTTTGATAATAGTAATTCTGACAGGTGTGAAGTGATATCTCGTGGTTTTGATTTGTATTTCTCTGCTGGTTAGTGATGTTGAGCATCTTTTCATGTGCCTAGTAGATATCGGTGTGTCTTTTTTTGAAAAATGTCTATTCGGGTCCTCTGCCCATTTTTAAATTGGATTGTTTGTTTTGTTTTTGATATTGAGTTGTATGAGGTTTTGGATATCACCCCTTACTGGACTTATCATTTACAAGTATATTTTCTCTTTCAGTAGGTTGCTGATCATTTCTTTGGCTGTGCAAATCTTTTTAGTATGGTGTGGTCCTGTTTGTTTATTTTTGCTTTTATTGCCCTTGCCTGAGGAGACAGATCCAAAAAAATATTGCTAAGACCAATGTCAAGGACTATACTACTGATGTTTTCTTTTAGGAGTTTTATAGCTTCAGGTCTTACATTCAAGTCTTTAATCCACTTTGAGTTTTTTTTTTGTACATGGTATGAGAAAATGGTCTAGTTTTATTCTTTTACATGTAGCGGTGCAATTTCCCCAACATCACTTATTGAAGACACTGTCTTTTCCTCATTGCATGTTCTTGTCATTTTTATTGTAAATTAATTGACCATATGTCCATGGATTTATTTCTGGGCTCTCTATTCTAGATGTTGAATGGATGCTGAATTTTGTCAGGTGCTTTTCCTGCATCGATTGTGATGATCATGTGATTTTTATCCTTAGTTTTGTAAATGTGGTGTATCACATTGATTAATTTGCAAATGTTGAGCCATCCTTGCATCCCTGGAATAAATCTCATTTGCTCATGTTGTATGATCCTTTTAATGTATTGTTGAATTTGGGTTGCTAACATTGTTTGAGGATTTTTGCATCTATGTGCATCAGGGGTATTGGCCTGTAATTTTTTTTGTAGCATCTTTGTGTGGTTTTAGTACCAGGGTAATGCTGGACTCACTGAATAAGTTTGGAAATGTTCCCCTTCTTCAATGCTTTGAAATAGTTTGAGAAGAATAGGTGTTAACACTTCTTTAAATGGTTGGTAGAATTCCCTAGTGTATTCATCTGGTCCTGGACTTTTATGTTTTGGGAGTTTTTTTGATTACTGATTCAATTTCATTATTAGTAATCATTATGTTCAGATTTTTTCTTTCTGATTCAGTCTTGGAAGATTGTATGTTTCTAAGAATTTATTCATTTCTTTCAGATTGTCCACTTTGTTGGCATATAATTGCTTGTAGTATTCATTAGTATTATCTGTATTTCTGGGATATCATTTGTAACTTTTCCTCTTTCACTTCTAATTTTATTTGGGCCCTCTCTCTTTTTTTCTTGATGAGTCTGGATAAAGATTTATCAATTTTATATTTTCAAAAACCATCTTTTAGTTTCATTGATCTTTTCTATTGTTCATTTTGGTCTCTATTGTATTTATTTCCATCCCAATCTTTATTGTTTTCTTCCTTCTACTCATTTGGATCTTGCTTGTTCTTTTTTCTAATTCCTTTAGGTGTAAAGTTAGGTTGTTTGAGATTTTTCTTTTTCTATTTCTTTTTTTTTAATTAGGCCTATATTGCTATACATTTCCCACTTAGAACTGCTTTTGCTTCATCTCATAGATTTTGCATAGTTGTGTTTCTATTTTCATTTGTCTCAAGATATTTTTTGATTTCATTTTGGATTTCTTCATTGACCCACTTTTTAAAAATATCATGTTGTTTAGTTTCTATGTGTTTGCAATTTCCCTCTAAATGATTTCTAGTTTCATACTGTTGTGGTTGGAAAAGATGCTTGATATGATTTCAGTCTTTCTAAATTTACTGAGACTTGTTTTATGGCCTATAATGTGATTTATCCTGGGGAATTTCCATGTGCATTTGAAAAGAATGCATTCTGCTGTTTTTGGATGAAACATTCTGTAGATATCTATTAAGTTCATCTGGTCTAATGTGTCATTTAAGGTCACTGTTTCCTTATTGATTTTCTGTCTGAATGATCTCTCCATTGATGTAAGTGGGATATGAAATTCCCCAAATATTATTGTTTTACTGTCAGTTTCTTCCTTTATGTCTATTAATATTTGCTTATACATTTATCAGCTTCCATGTTAAGTGAATATATGTTTATGAATGTTATATCTTCTTCTAAGATTAACCAGTCTATCATCATGTACAGCCCTTCTTTGTTTTTGTTATAGACTTTGTTTTAGATTATATTTTGTCTGATATGAGTATTGCTAACCCAGCTTTCTTTTCATTTCCATTTATATGGAATATCTTTTTCTGTCCTTTTACTTTCAGTCTCTGTGTGTCTTTAGTTCTAAAATGTGTCCATTTTAGGCAGCATACAAGCATACTTGTTTTTTAATTCATTAAGCTGCCCTATGATTTTAATTGGAACATTAGTCCATTTACATTTAAAGTGACTATTGATAGGTATGTACTTATTGCCACTTTGTTACTTGTTTTCTGCTTGTTTTGGTAGTTCTTCACTGTTTTTTCTTCTTCTTTTAGTCTCTTTCCATGTAGTTTGATGGTTTTATTGATTGTTGCATTTGGGTTTCTTTTTCTTTGTTTTCTGTGTCTCTATTGTGAGTTTCTGGTTTGTGGTTAGTGTGAGGTTCATATATATATTTGCTTTAAGGTGATAGTCATTTAAGTTCAAACACATTCTAAAAGCTCTACATTTTTTACTCTCCCATATGTTTTATGTTTTTGCTGTCATATTTTACTCTTTATGTGTATCCCTTAATTACTTATTATAGTTATAGTTGATTTTAGGACTTTTTTAACCTTCATATTAGCTTTTTAAGTGCTTGATCCACTGTCTTTACTATATATTTACCTTTACCAATGAGATTTCTTTCCCTTCATATATTTTCTTGTTTCTTGTTATAGCTTTATTTTTCACCTAAAGAATACACTTTAACATTTCTTTTTACATCAGTTTACCAGTGATATATTCTTTTTGCTTTTGCTTTTTTGGGAAACACTTTATCTCTTCTTCAATTCTGAATGTTAACCTTGATGGGTAGAATGTCCTTGGTTGTAGGTTTTTTCCTTTCAGTATTTTAAATATATCATGCTAATCCCCTCTGGCCTGCAAAGTTTCTACTGAAAATCAGCTGATAATCTTATTGGGGTTTCCTTAAATGTGATTCTTTGTTTTCTCTTGCTGTCTTTAAATTTTTCTTTTTAACTTTTGCCATTTTAATGAAATATGTCTTGGTGTGGATATCTTTGGGTTCATTTTGTTTGGGATTCTTTGTGATTTTTGGACCTGGATATCTGTTTCCTTTCCCAAGATAGGAGAGTTTTCATCCATCATTTCATCAAATAAATTTTATTTCCCTTTCTCTCTTCTCCTCTGGGATGCCTGTAATGCTAATGTTAGTACATTTGATGTTATTCCAGAAGTCCCTTAAGTTATCTACACTTTGCCATTCTGATTGGGTGATTTCCACTATTCTGTCTTCCAGGTCACTTATGCATTCTTTTGTATCACCTAATATGATGTTGCTTCACTCTAGTGTATTTTTCATTTCAGTTATTATATTCCTCAGCCCTGACTGGGTCTTTTTTATATTTTCTAATTCTTTGTTGAAGTTCTCACTGTGTTCCTCTATTCTTCTCCCAGTTTCATTGAACATTTTATGACAATTGCTTCGAACTCTTTATCAGTTAAATTACTTATCTCCATTTAACTAGGATTTTTTTCCCTGCAGTTTTATCTTGCTCTTCTGTTTGGAACGTATTCTATGTCTTCTGATTTTGCTTGATTTTTTTTCTGTTTGTTTCTAGAAATTTAAGTGAAACTCTTACTTATGCCAGGCTTCAAGTTGTGCCCTTTCATAGGAGCATCCATATGCAGATTACATATGCCAGTGGCTTTGTTGGGAGGGCTGGAGCTGAAGCAAGCACAGGCTGAGCATTCTTCTGGGGCACACTGGGGGCTACCACTTTGTAGGGTGCAAACTGGAGCTGAAGGAGTTAGAGCTGGAGCCTGCCATGAACCCAGGCCTCTCCTGGGTTGCACTGGTGGTCACAACTTGAGTGGAAAGGCTACTGCTGAGGCCCATCACAGTCTGTGGTTTCTCCTGTGGTGTGTGAGGGCAACTGTCTTGGTAGGGTGTGGTGGTTAGAATTGGAGGCCAGTGAACATGGGGAGCATGTTGGGGTAGTCTTGGCAAGCTGGCTAGTGCCAACTCCTTTTCAATCTGCTGCCTCAGCACTGGGACTGGGAGTAAGTTTGTGCACTTACTACTTCAAGAGCAGAGTCTTAGTTTCCTACTACTCTCTGGCTTTCTTAGTCATAAACCCCACAGGTTTTCAAAACCAGTTTAAGGGGCTTGTGTTTCCAGGGCTGGGGTGTCCAATGTGGGCCTCAAACCCCTCACTCTTAGGGAGGACTTCTGAATTTGTGATATTCCTATTTTTCTTTTGGGTTGCCTGCTGGGTGTGTGGGTCCTGACTAGGTTGCTTCTCTTCCCCTCCTACCAGTCTTGGTGTTTTTTTCCCTTTATATTCTTAGTTGTAGAAGTGACGCTCTGCTAATCTTCAGGTTGTCCTCAGAAAGAGTTGTTCTATATGTAGTTGTGGTTTTGGGGTGTTTGTGGGAGGAGGTGAGCTCAAAGTCTTTCTATTCTACCATCTTGATCCTTCTGCCAACATCGTTTTTTTATTGTGGTAAAATTCATGTAACCTAAAATTAACAAATTTATTTTTCAAAATTGTAATAAAATACACATAATATAAAATTTACCATCTAACTAGTTCAGTAGTGTTAAATGCATTTACATTGTTGTGCAACAAATCTTCTGGACTCTTTTCCTCTTGCAAAATTGAAACTCTATATCATATAAGAACAATTACTAATTCCTCTTTCCCTACAGCCCCTGGCAACCACCTTACACATTCTATATATGTGAAGTTGACTACTCTAGGTGTCATATATAAGTGTAGCCATACATTATTTATCTTTTTGTGAATGAGTTATTTTACTTAGTGTAATGTCTTGAAGGTTCCTTCATGTTGTAGCATGTGTCTGAATTTCATTCCTTTTTAAGACTACAATAATATTCCATTGTATGTGTATGCCAATTTTGTTTACCCATTCATCCGTTGATAGACACTTGGATTCCTTTCATCTTTTGGCTATTGTGAATAATGCTGCTATGTCATAGGTGTACACATATCTTTTTAAGACTCTGCTTTCCATTCTTTTGGGTATATACCCAGAAGTGGGATTGCTGGATCACTTGATAATTTATTTTTAATATTTTTGTGGAAGTATCATATTTTTTCCATAGTGCCTGCATGATTTTACATTCCTACAAACAGTGCAAAAGTGTCCCAATTTCTCCACATTATCACCAATGTTTATTTTCTGGGTTTTTTTTTTTGATAGTAATGTGTGAGCTGGTACCTCATCATGGTTTTGATTTGCATTATTGATTAGTGATGTACATATTCTCTTGTAGTTTTTGGCCATTTGTGCATGTTCTTTGGAGAAATGCCTATTCAAGTTCCTTGTTTATTTTTTGGATCATGTTTTGTTGTTGTTGTTTAACCCATCAACACATATAAGATTTGCAGATATTTTCTGCCATCCTGTAGGTTGATTTTGTTGAAGTTCTTAATTTTAATGTAGTACAATTTATTTGTTTTTTTTTTTTTTTACTTTTGCTATCTGTAATTTTGGTATTATATCCAAGAAAGGATTGTCAAATTCAATGTCAAGAAGTTTGCCCCTGTCTTCTTCTAAGAATTTTATACTTCTAGCTCTTACATTTAGGACTTTTATCTATTTTTAAAAAACTGAGGTATAGTTAATATACAATGTTGTGTTAGTTTAAGATGTACAGCAAAGTGATATTACTCTCTCTCTCTCTATATATATTCTATTTCAGATTCTTTTCAATTATAGGTTATTACAAGATATTGAATATAGTTTCCTGTGCTATAGAGTAGGTCCTTCTTGTTTACATATTTTATATATGGTAGCATGTATGTTAATCCTAAACTCCTAATTTATGTCTCTCCCATCCCTCCACTATCCCCTTTGGTAACCATAAGTTTTCTTTGTGACTCTATTTCTGTTTTGTAAATAAGTTCATTTGTATCATTGTTTAGATCCCACATATAAGTGATATCATATGATATTTGTCTTTGTCTGACACTCTTCACTTAGTATGATAATCTTTAGGTCCACCCATGTAGCTGCAAATGGCATTATTTCATTCTCTTTTATGGCTACTATTCCATTGTATATATGTACCACATCTTCCTTATCAATTCCTCTGTTGATCGATATTTAGGTTGCTTCCATGTCTTGGCTATGGTAAATATTGCTGCTATGACCATTGAGGTGCATGTATCTTTTCAAATTAGAGTTTTCGTCTTTTACACATATATGTCCAGGAGTAGGATTGTAGGATCATAGAGTAACTCTATTTTTAGTTTTTTAAAGGAGTGTCCATACTGTTCTCCATAGTGGCTGCACCAATTTACATTCCCACCAACAGTGTAGGAGGAGTCCTTTTGCTCCACACACTCTCCAGCATTTATTATTTGTAGACTTTTTAATGATGGCCATTCTGACTGATGTGAGGTAACTTTTATCTATTTTGAATTAATTTTTCTATATGGTATAAGGTAAGGGTCAAACTTTATTCTTTTTCATGTGTGTATCCAGTTTTTGAAACACCACTTATTGAAAAGACTGGGAGGAGAAAGATGGCAGTGGAGTAAAAGGACATGGAGTTCATTTCTCTCCATGGGTGCATCGGGAATACATCAACAGATGCAACAATTCTCACAGGATACCAGTTGAACACTAGTAGAAGACCTTGGACACTGGAAAATACTATAAAGATACCTACAGAACTGGGATGAGTGACCAGTGGGGTCTTGATTCCTCAACCAGAAGTCAGGCCTGAGGCTCTGGGGAGGGAGCATCGAGCCCAGGATGCTAGACCACTAGAGAATCCCTGGCTACAGGGAATATTAATTGCAGAGACCTCTCATGGAGGCCTCTATTGGAGGCTAAGACCTGTATTTGCCTGACTGCCTGAAACTGCCAGTACTGGATGCCTCACAACAAACTACAAACAAAGCAGGAACACAAACCCACCCAAGAGCACACAGACTACGTAAAGTAATACTAAGCTCATAGATACTCCAAAACACACCTAGTGACATGGCTTGTCAGAGGGAAAAGACTCAGATTCAACCACCAGAATGCAGGCACCAGTCCCTCCCATCAGGAAGCCTACTCAAAAGAAGTCAAATGAAGTCAAAAGAAAGCTGGAGTGGCAATACTTATATCAAACAAAAGAGTTTAATATAAAGACTATTACAAGAGACAAGGAAAGTCATTACATAACGATCAAAGGACCAATCCAAGAAGAAGATATAACCACAGGGGGCAGAGAACAGAAACAAGAGGAATTATGACTAGGCAGCCTAGGGAAAGGAGACCTCAAATACTGTAAATTAGACAAAATGAGAAAATAGAGAAACATCTTGCAGGCAAAGGAGCAAGATAAAAACTCACAAGAGCTAATAAGTGAAGAAGAAACAGGCAAATTGCCTGAAAAATAATTCAGAGTAATGATAGTAAAGATGATCTAAAATCTCAAAAAAAAAAAAAAAAGTAGAGAAATACAAGAAATATGTAACAAGAACCTAGAAGAACTAAAGAGCAAACAAGCAGTAATGAGTAACACAATAACTGAAATTAAAAATACTTTAGATGGTATAAACAGCAGAATAACTGAAGCAGAAGAATAAGAAAGTGAGATGAAAGAAAGAATAGTGGAAATAACTGCCACAGAGTAGAAAAAAGAAAAAAAAGAATAAAAAGAATGGAGGACAGTCTCAGAGACCTTGGGGACAACATTAAGTGCAACAACATTTGAATCATAGGTATCCCAGAAGAAGAAGAAAAACAGAAAGGGTCTGAGAAAATATTTGAAGAGATTATAGTCGAAAATTTCCTAACATGGGAAAGAAAATAGTAAACCAAGTCCAAGAAGCACAGAGAGTCCCATACAGAATAAACCCAAGGAGAAACACACCAAAGCATATATTAATCAAATTAACAAAAATTAAACACAAAGAAAAAATATTAACAGTAGCAAGAGAAAAGCAACAAACAACATATAAAGGAAACCCCATAAGGATAACAGCTGATCTTTCTGCAGAAACTCTGCAGGCCAGAAGGGACTGGCAGGATATATTTAAAGTCCTGAGAGAGAAAAACCGACAGCCAAGAATACCCAGAAAGAATCTCATTCAGATTCGACGGAGAAAGCTTCACAGAGAAGCAAAAGCTAAAACAATTCAGCACCACCAAGCTAGCCCTACAACAATTTCGAAAGGAACTTCTCTAGGCAGAAAACACAAGAGAAGGAAAAGACCTACAAAAATGAACCCAAAACAATTAAGAAAATGGTGACTAGAAAATACATATCAATAATTACCTAAAATGTAAATAGATTAAGTGTTTCAACCACAGACTGGCAGATTGGATACAAAAACAAGACCTCTACATATGCTGTTTACAAGAGACACTTTCAGACCTAGGGACACATATAGACTGAAAATGAGGGGATGGAAAAAGATATTCCATGCAAATGGAAGTCAGATGAAAGCTGGAGTAACAATACTTATATCAAACAAAATAGAATAAAATAAAGACTAAGAAAAGACACAAGGAAGGTCACTACATGATGGTCAAGGGATCAATCCAAGAACATATAACAATTGTAAATATCTATGCACCCAACATAGGAACACCTCAATACAGAAGGCAAATGCTAACAACCATAAAAGGGGAAATCAACAGTAAAAAAATAATATCAGGAGACTTTAACACCCCAGTTACAGCAATGACAAATAATCCAAACAAAAAATAAATAAGGAGACATAAACTTTAAATGACACATTAGACCATCTTGACTTAATTGATATTTATAGGACATTCCATGCAAAAACTACAGAATACATTTTCTTCTCAAGTGCACATGGAACATTCTCCAGAATAGATCACAGCTTGGGTCACAAATGAAGCCTCAGTAAATTTAAGAAAATTGAAATCATATCAAGCATCTTTTCCAACCACAATGCCATGAGAATAGATATCAATTAAAGCAAAAAAAAAAAAAAACCCTGTAAAAAATACATATACTACTAACTGTAAAATAGTCAGTGGGAAGTTGTTGTGTAACAAAGGGAGTCCAACTCGAGGATGGAAGATGCCTTAGAGGACTGGGGCGGGGAGGGTGGGGGGGACTCGAGGTGGGGAGTCAAGGAAGGGAGGGAATACGGGGATATGTGTATAAAAACAGATGATTGAACCTGGTGTAACCCCCCAAAAAAATAATAATAAAAAATAATAATAATAAAAAAATAAATGAAAAAGAAATGAAGGAAACAATAGTAAACATCAATAAAACTAAAAGATGTTTCTTTGAGAAGATAAAAAAAATTGATAAACCATTAGCCAGACTTATCAGGGAAGAAAGGGAGAAGACACAAATCAACAGAATTAGAAATGAAAAAGACGTAACAACTGATACTGCAGAAATACAAAGGATTAGGAGAGACTACTACAAATAACCATTTGCCAATAAATTGGACAACCTGGAATACATGGATAAATTCTTAGAAAAGTGCAACCTTCCAAGACTGAATCAGGAAGAAATAAAAAATATGAACAGACCAATTATAAACACTGAAATTGAAAGTGTGATTAAAAATCTTCCAACAAACAAGAGCCCAGGACCAGATGACTTCACAGACAAATTCTATCAAATATTAAGAGAAGAGCTAACAACTGTCCTTCTCAAACTCTTCCAAAATAGAGCATAAGGAGGCACACTCCCAAACTCATTCTATGAGGCCACCAGCACTCAAACAAAAACAAGGCAAAGATGTCACAAACAAAAAAGAGTATTACAGGCCAATATCAATGATGAATACAGATGCAAAAATCCTCAACAAAATACTAGCTAACAGAATCCAACAGCACATTAAAGAGATCATACACCATGATCAAGTGGCGTTTATCCCTGGAATGCAAGGATTCTTCAATATATGCAAATCAATCAATGTGATACATCACATCAACAAACTGAAGGAAAAAAACCATATGATAATCTCAATAGACACAGAAAAAGCTTTTGACAAAACTCAACAGATATTTATGATAAAAACTCTCCAGAAAATGGGCATAGAAGGAAATTACCTCAACATAATAAAAGCCATATATGACAAACCGATAGCCAACATCGTTCTAAATGGTGAAAAACAGACAGCATTCCCTCTACGAACAGGAACAAGACAAGGGTGCCCACTCTCACCAGTATTATTCAACATAGTTTTGGAAGTTTTAGCCACAGCAATCAGAGAAGAAAATGAAATAAAAGGAATCCAAATTGGAAAAGAAGAAGTAAAATTGTCACTCTTTGCAGATGACATGATATTATACATAGAAAACCCTAAAGATTCTACCAGAAAACTGCTAACAGTAATTGATGAATTTAGTGAAGTAGCAGGATATAAAATTACTGCACAGAAATCTCTTGCATTCATATACACTAACAATGAAAGATCAGAAAGAGAAATTAAGGAAACACTCCCATTTACCACTGCAACAAAAAGAATGAAATACCTAGGAATAAACCTGCCTAAGGAAGCAAAATACCTTTATGCAAAAAACTATAAGACACTGATGAAAGATATCAAATACGATATAAACAGATGGAGAGACATACCATGTTCTTGAATTGGAAGAATCAACATTGTGAAAATGAATATTCACCCAAAGCAATTTACAGATTCAATGCAATCCCTATCAAATTACCAATGGCATTTTTCACATAACTAGAACAAGAAATCTTATGAGTTGTATGGAAACACAAAAGACCCCGAATAGCCAAAGCAATCTTGAGAAGGAAAGATGTTTTTGGTGGAATTAGACTTCCTGACTTCAAACTATACTACAAGCCTACAGTGATCAAGACAGTATGGTACTCGGACAAAAACACAAATGTAGGTCAATGGAACAGAATAGAGAGCCCGGAAATAAACCCACACTCTTATGGGCACCTTATCTTTGACAAAGGAGGCAAGAATATACAATGGAAAAAAGACAGCGTCTTCAATAAGTGGTGCTGGGAAAATTGGACAGCTACATGTAACAGAATGAAATTAGAACATTTCCTAACACCATACACAAAAATAAACTCAAAATGGATTAAAAAGGTAAATGTAAGTCCAGACACTATTAAACTCCAAGAGGAAAATATAGGCAGAACCCTCTATGACATAAATCAAACAAGATACTTTTTGACCCACCTCCTAGAATAATGGAAATAAAAATAAACAAATGCGACCTAATAAAATTTAAAATCTTTTGCACAGCAAAATAAACCATAAAGAAGAGAAGAAGACAACTCTCAGAATGGGAGAAAATATTCACCAACAAAGCAACTGACAAAGGATTATTTTCCAAAATATACAAGCAGCTCATGCAGTCAATATCAAAAAAGCAAACAACTGAATCCAAAAATGGGCAGAAGACCTAAGTAGATATTTCTCCAAAGAAGACGTGCAGATGGCCAACAAACACATGAAAAGATATTCAACATCACTAATCATTAGAAAAGTGCAAATCAAAGCCACAATGAGGTATTACCTCACACTGGTTTGAATGGTGATCATCAAAAGATCTGGAAACAATAAATGCTGGAGAGGGTGCAGAGAAAACGGAACCCTCCTGCACTGTTGATGGGTATGTAATTTGGTATAGCCACTATGGTAAACAGTATGGAGGTTCTTTAAAAAAATTAAAAATAGAAATACTGTATGATCCAGCAATCCCACTACTGGGCATACACCCTGAGAAAACCATAATTCAAAAAGATACATGCTCCAGGGGCCCCTCTAGGTCTCACTGGTCCTAGGGTTGTAGAAGGAATGCAGGGGAGAAGAGGAGAGGTAGGCAGGGGAAGGGACCACCTGGGATTGGAGGAACAAGGGAGGCGGAGAAGGTATTTACCCTGCCCACTAAGTTTGGGAAACCTGCTAGGCTCACGGACTTGGTCTTTCATACTCCAGGGGCCCCTCCAGCTGCTTGGGACCTAGGAGAGTGGGGTGAGAGGAAGAGAGGCAGACAGGGACCCTACAAGACTGGGAGATCTGGGGAAGTGCCACAGGCATTACCCTAGCCCAGTGGGCCCCGGGAAGCCTGTTGGGCATCAGAGTCTGGTCTCCTGCCTTCCAGGGCCTCCTGAAGCTGTGAGGATCCTAGGGGAATAGGAGAGAGGGGGTGAGGAAGAAGAGAACTCAAGGGGGAGTGACCTTCCAAGATTGGAGGACTAGGGGAGGTGCCTAGCATTTCTCCCACCAACTTGGGCACAGGGAGCCCACTGGGTACCTTGACCTGGAGCTTTGCCCCAGGACCAGAGATATTCCTGGGCCCCTCTGCCTCACTGGGCCTAAGCCCCATTCCCAACCACCCCCAGGGCCTTTTCTAAGTGTAGGCCCTGCCCATTGTCTACCTGCCCCCCAACCCCCCACCCCCACACTTGTTTAAGCCCTGCCCCCACAGCCAAGGCCTTTTCTGGCTTTTTTTTTCTTTTTTCTTTTCATTTTCCTTTTTTTTCTTCCCACCTCCTCACTTAGGCTATTGCAGTTGTTTTACCTTCAAGTTGTTGCTCCATCTTTTCTTTCTAAATTTTTCCTAACACATCTGTAAGTTTCCTATTATTGTATTTTTCAGATTGCTATTGTTCTGCTGTTCTCCTACTTTTCTTTCCTTTTTAAAATTTTTTTTTCATTTTCCTGCTCCACATGGATTGTGGGATCTTGATTCACAAGCCCAGGATCAGGCCTGAGCTTCTGAAGTGGGAGCTCTGAGTCCAAAAGATTGGACTAACAGGGAAACCCAGTTCCCAGGGAATACTAATCAGAGTGAGGTCTCCCAGAGGTACTCACCTCAACACCAAGACCCAGCTATACTCAGCAGCCTACAAACCCCAGTACTTGAAATCTCAGGCCAAACACCCAGAGGGAGAGGAACACAGTCCTGCCCATCCAAAGTGGGGGGGGGGGGGAATGAGATGACAAAAAAAATGTGTCTCAGATGAAGGAACAAGGTAAAAATACACAAGACCAAATAAATGAAGAGGAAATAGGAAAATTGCCTGAAAAAGAATTCAAAGTAATGATAGTAAAGATGATCCAAAATCTTGATAACAAAATACAGAAAATACAAGAAACATATAATAAGGAACTAGAAGAAATAAAGAGCAAACAAATATTAATGAACAACACAATAACTGAAATTAAAAATATTCTAGACGGTAAAAACAGAAGAATAACTGAGGCAGAAGAATGAGTAAGTGAGTTGGAAGAGAGAATGGTGGAAATAATTGCCACAGAGTAGGAAAAAAAAGAATAAAAAAATGGAAGACAGTCTCAGAGACCTTGGTGACAACATTAAGCACACCAACATTTGATCATAGGCGTCCCAGTAGATCAAGAAAAAAAGAAAGGGTCTGAGAAAATATTTGAAGAGGTTATAGTGGAAAACTTCCCCAGCATGGGAAAGAAAATAATTAATCAAGTGCAAGAAGTGCAGAGAGTCCCATACAGAATAAACCCAAGGCGAAACACACTGAGGAACATATTAATCAAACTAACGAAAATTAAACACAAAGAAAAAAATATTAAAAGCAGCAAGAGAAAAGCAACAAATACCATATAGGGGAAACCCCATAAGGATAACAGCTGATCTTTCTGCAAAAACTCTGCAGGCCAGAAAGGAGTGGCAGGATATACTGAAAGTCTTGAGAGAGAAAAACCTACAGCCAAGAATACTCTACCCAGCAAGCATCTCATTCAGATTTGATGGAGAAATCAAAAGCTTTACAGACAAGGAAAAGTTAAGAGAATACAGCACCACCAAACCAGCCTTACATCAATTACTAAAGGAAATTTTCTAAGCAAGAAACACAAGAGAAGGAAAGACCTACAAAAACAAACCCAAAACAAGTAAGAAAATGGTAATAGGAATACACATGTCAATAATCACCTTAAATGTAAACGGATTAAATGCTCCAACCAAAAGACACAGACTGGCTGAATGGATACAAAAACAAGACCCTTCTGTATGCTGTCTACAAGAAACCCACTTCAGACCGAGGGACACATATAGACTGAAAGTAAGGGGGTGTGAAAAGATATTCCATGCAAATGGAAGTCAAAAGAAAGCTGGAATAGCAATACTCATATCAGATAAAATAGACTTTAGAGGAAAGACTATTACAAGAGACAAGGAGGGACTCTACATAATGATCAAGGGATCCATTCAAGAAGAAGATATAACAATTATAAATATCTATGCACACAACATGGGAGCACCTCAATACATAAGGCAAATGCCAACAGCCATAAAAGGGGAAATCAGCAGTAACACAATAATAGTGGGAGAGTTGAACACCCCATTTACATCAATGGACTGATCATCCAAACAGAAAATAAGTAAGGATGCACAAGCTTTAAAAAACACATTAGACCATCTTGACTTAATTGACTTTTACAGGACATTCCAGCCAAAAATGACAGAATACACATTCTTCTCAAGTGCACATGGAACATTCTCCAGAATAGATAACAGCTTGGGTCACAAATCAAGCCTCGGTGAATTCAAAAAAATTGAAATCGTATCAAGCATTTTCTCTGACCACAATGCCATGAGACTAGATACCAATTACAGGAAAAAAAACTAAAAAATACAAACACATAGAGACTAAAGAATATGCTATTAAACAACCAAGAAACCACTAAAGAAATCAAAGAGGAAATCAAAAATACCTAGAAACAGATGACAATGAAAACACAATGACCCAAACCCTACAGGATGCAGCAAAAGCAGTTCTAAGAGGGAAGTTTACAGCAATACAGTCCTATCTCAAGAAACAAGAAAAATATCGAAAAAACAACTTAATCTTACACTTAAAACAATTAGAGAAAGAAGAACAGAAAAACCCCAAACTGAGCAGAAGGAAAGCAATCATAAAGATCAGATCAGAACTAAATCAAAAAGAAATGAAGGAAACAATAGCAAAGATCAATAAAACTAAAGCTGGTTCCTCGAGAAGATAAAAAAAATTGCTAAACCATTAGCCAAACTTAGGAAAAAATGGGAGAAGATGGAAATTAACAGATTTAGAAATGAAAAAGGAGAAGTAACAATGGACACCTCAGAAATACAAAAGATCATGAGAGACTACTACAAGCAACTGTATGCCCATAAATTAGACAACCTGGAAGAAATGGATAAATTCTTAGAAAAGTCCAATCTTCCAAGACTGAACCAGGAAGAAATAGAAAATACGAACAGACCAATCACAAGTTCAGAAATTGTGACTGTGATTAAAAATCTCCCAACAAACAAAATCCCAGGGCCAGATGGATTCACAGGTGAATTCTATCAAACATTTAGAGAAGAGCTAACACCTATCCTTCTCAAACTCTTCCAAATTATAGCAGGAGCACTCCCAAACTCATTCTACGAGGTCACCATCACCCTGACACCAAAACCAGTCAATGATGTCACACACAAAAAAGAAAATTACAGACCAATATCACTGATGAATATAGATGCAAAAATCCTCAGCAGAATGCTAGCAAACAGAATCGAACAGCACATTAAAAAGAGCATACACCATGGTCAAGGGGGTTTATCCCTGGAATGCAAGTATTCTTCAATATATGCAAATCAATCAATGTCATGCACCATATTAACAAACTGAAGGATAAAACCATATGATTATCTCAATAGACACAGAAAAAGCTTTTGACAAAATTCAACACCCATTTGTGATAAAAACTCTCCAAAAAAAGGGCATAAAAGGAAATTACCTCAACATAATAAAAGGCATATATGACAAACCAACAGCCAACATCAATGTAAATTGTGAAAAACTGAAAGCATTCCCTCTATGAACAGGAACAAGACAAGGGTGTGCACTCTCACCACTATTATTCAACATAGTTTTGGAAGTTTTAGCCACAGCAATCAGAGAAGAAAATGAAATAAAAGGAATCCAAATTGGAAAAGAAGTAAAATTGTCACTCTTTGCAGATGACATGATATTATACATAGAAAACCCTAAAGATTCTACCAGAAAACTGCTAACAGTAATTGATGAATTTAGTGAAGTAGCAGGATATAAAATTAATGCACAGAAATCTCTTGCACTCGTATACACTAACAACGAATGAGCAGAAAGGGAAATTAAAGATACTCTCCCATTTATCATTGCAACAAAAAGAATAAAATACCTAGGAATAAACCTGCCTAAGGAGGCAAAAACCTGTATGCAGAAAACTATAAGACACTGACGAAAGAAATCAATGACAACACAAACAGATGGAGGGAGATATCATGTTCTTGGATTAGAAGATTCAATATTGTGAAAATGACCATCCTACCAAAAGCAACTTACAGATTCATCACAATCCCTATCAAATTACCAACAGCATTTTCCACAGAACTAGAACAAGAAATCTTACGATTTGCATGGAAATGCAAAAGACCCTAAATAGCTAAAGCAGTCTTGAGAAGGAAAGATGGAGTTGGTGGAATTAGGCTTTCTGACTTCAAACTATACTACAAGGCCACAGTGATCAAGACAGTATGGTACTGGCACAAAAATAGAAAGGAAGATCAATGGAACAGAATAGAGAACTCAGAGGTAAACCAAAGCACATATGGGCAGCTCACCTTATCTTTACAAAGGAGGCAAGAATATACAATGGAAAAAAGACAGCCTCTTCAATAAGTGATGCTGGCAAAATTGCACAGCTACATGTAAAAGAATGAAATTAGAACATTTCCTAACACCACACACAAAAATAAACTCCAAATGGATTAAAGACCTACATGTAAGGCCAGACACTATAAAACCCCTAGAGGAAAACATAGGCAGAACACTCTATGACATACATCAAAGTAAGATCCTTTTTGACCCACCTGCTAGAATAATTGAAGTAAAATCAATAATAAACAAATGGGACCTAATGACACCTAAAAGCTTTTGCACAGTGAAAGAAACCATAAACAAAACAAGAAGACAGCCCTCAGAATGGGAGAAAATTCTTGCCAATGATGCAACAGACAAAGGATTAATCTCCAAAATATATAAGCAGCTCATGCAGCTTAATATCAAAATAGCAAATAACCCAATCCACAAATGGGTGGAAGACCTAAGTAGACTTTTCTCCAGGGAAGACATACAGATGGCTAACAAACACACGAAAAGATGCTCAACATCACTAATCATTAGAGAAATGCAAGTCAAAGCCACAATGAGGTATCACCTCACTCCGGTCAGAATGCCCATCATCAAAACATCTAGAAACAATAAATATTGGAGAGGGTGTGGAGAAAAGGGAACTGTCCTGCACTGTTGGTGGGAATGTAAGTTGGTACAGCCTCTATGGAAAACAGTTTGGAGTTTCCTTAAAAAATTAAAAATGGAGCTACCATATGATACAGTAATCCCACTCCTGGGCATATACCCAGAGAAATCCATAATCCAAAATGAAACATATACCATACTGTTCATTTCAGCACTATTTACAATAGCCAGGACATGGAAGCAACCTAAATGCCCATCAACTGATGAATGGATAAAGAAGATGTGGCACATATATACAATGGAATATTAGCCATAAAAATGAATGGAATTGAACTATATGCAATGAGGTGGATAAACCTAGAGACTGTCATAAAAGTGAACTAAGCCCGAAAGAGAAAAACAAATACTGTATGCTAACTCATATATATGGATTCTGAAGAAATGGTACTGATGAACCCAGTGACAGGGCAAGAGTGGAGAAGCAGATGTAGAGAATGGACTTGAGGACACGGGGCTGGGGTGCAGGGTGAAGGGGAAGCTGGGATGAAGTGAGAGAACAGCACAGACATAGATACACTACCAAATGTAAAATAGATAGTTAGTGGGAAGTTGCTGTATAACAAAGGGAGATCAACTCGATGATGGGTGATGCTTTAGGGGGCCAGGACAGGGACGGTGGGAGGGAATCATGGGATGGAGGGGATATGGGGATATGTGTATAAATACAGCTGATTCACTTTGGTGTACCTCAAAAACTGTTACAAGGGTGTAAAGCAAATATATTCCAATAAAGAGCTTAAAGAAAAAACAAAAACCAAAACAAAAGATACACGTACCACAATGTTCATTGCAGCATTATTTACAATAACCAGGACATGGAAGCAACCTAAATGCCCATCAACAGATGAATGAATAAAGAAGATATGGCACATACATATGATGGAATATTACTCAGCCATAAAAAGGAATGAAATTGAGTTATTTGTAGTGAGGTGGATGGACCTAGAGACTATCATACAGAGCAAAGTAAGCCAGAAAGAGAAAAACATACACATATGCTAATGCACATATATGGAATGTAAAAAAACAGTATTGATGGATCCTGTGGCATGGCAAGAGTAAAGACGCAGATGTAGAGAATGGGTTTGAGGACATAGGGAGGAAGAGGAAGCTGGGACAAAGTGAGAGATTAGCATTAACATATATACACTACCAAATGTAAAATAAATTTATTTATTTAATTTATTGGGTGCCTTGAGTCTTTGTTGCTGCACACAGGCTTTCTCTAGTTGATGCCAGCGGGGGCTACTCTTCATTGTGGTGTGCGGGCTCCTCATTGTAGTGACTTCTCTTGTTTGCAGAGCATGGGCTTTAAGTATGTGGGCTTCAATCGTTTGCGGCACATAGGTTCGAAAGTTGTGGCTCACGGGCTCTAGAGCATAGGGTCAATAGTTTTGGTGCATGGGCTTAGTTGCTCCATGGCATGTGGAATTTTCCCAGAACAGGGCTAGAACCCATGTCTCCTGCACTGGCAGGCAGATTCTTAACAACTGCACCACCTAAGAAGTCCCCAAATGTAAAATAGATAGCTAGTGGGAAGCTGTTGCATAAGACAGGGAGATGAACTCAATGATCAGTGATGATCTAGAAAGATGGGATAGGGAGTGTGGGAGGGAGGTTTAGGAGGGAAGGGATATAGGGATACATGTATAAAGAGAGCTGATTCACTTTGTTGTACAGCAGAAACTCTCACAACAGTGTAAAGCAATTCTACTCCAATAAAGAGCCAGAAAAAAAAGGTAAAAAGAAAAGAAAATACTGTTTTTTTTCTCCCATTAAATGGTTTTGCTACCCTTGCTTAAAATAATTTGGCTATATGTGTGAGAATGTATTTCTGGGCTCTTCATTCTATTCCATTTGTCTATACATCTCTCTTTATGCCAGTACTACACCATTGTGTTTATTGTAGCTTTCTAATCAAAGTTGAAATCAAGATTTGTGGGAACTCTCACTTTAATTCTTTTAAGAATGTTTTGGCTATTCAGGGACCTTGAGAATCTGTATGAATTTTAGGATGATTTTCTTTTCTTTTTTTGCACAAAACACCATTGACATTTTCATAGACATTGCATTAAATCTGCAGATTGGTTTGGTAGTCTTTCAATCCCTGGGCATGGGATGTCTTTACATTTATTTGTGTCTTATTTACTTTCTTTCTGCAGTGTTTTGTAGTTTTCAGAGTACAAGAATAGTGCTCTTGTTATTGCTTATACAATTCAACATCAAAACAAAAACAAACAAACAACAAAGATCCCAATTAAAAAATGGGCAGAAGACATGAATGGAAATTTTTTCCAAAGGGTAAAAGCAGATGGCCAAATGGCATGTGAAAAGTTGCTCAACATTGCTAATCATCAGAGAAATGCAAATTAAAACCACAATGAGATATAACCTCAAACTTGTCAGAATGGCTATCAAAAGAAAACAAATAACAAATGTTGGCATGGATGTTGAAAAAAGGAACCCTCATACACTGTTCGTGGTAAGGTAAGTTGGTGCAGCCACTGTAGAAAACAATATGGAGGTTTCTCAAAAAAACTAAAAATAGAGTTACCATAAGAACCAGCAATTCCACTCCTGGATATATATCCAAAGAAAATGAAAACAGTAATTTGAAAAGATACACGTGCCCCAGTGTTCCCAACAGCTCTATTTACAATAGCCAAGATATGGAAGCAACCTGTGTCCATCAACAGATGAATGGATAAAGAAGATGTGGATGGAAACAGATTGGAATACTTCTCAGCCATAAAATAGAATGACATTTTTGCCATTTGCAACAACATGAATGGACTTGGAGAGGATTATGCTAACTGAAATGTCAGAAAGAGAAAGACAAACACTGTATGATATCACTTCTAAGTGGAATCTAAAAAAAAATACAACAAAGTAGTGAGTACAACAAGAAAGAAGCCGACTCACAGATATAGAGAACTAATTATTGGTTACCAGTGGGTAGAGGGAAGGAGGTAAGAATGAGATAGGGGTAGGGGATTAAGAAGTACAAACTATTAGGTATAAAATAAGTTAGAAGAATATATTGTACAACACAGGGAACATAGACAATGTTTTGTAATAACTATAAATGAAATACAACTTTTAAAAAGTTGTGAATCACTATAGTGCAACCTGTAATTTATATAACATTGTACAAAAACTATATTTTAATTAAAAAATTCCCCCCCCCAAAGCCACAAGAGTATTTTGTACAACACAGGGAATATATCCAATATTTTATAATAACTATAAATGGAGTATAATCTTTAAAATTTGTGAAACACTATATTGTATACCTGTAACTTATGTAATATTGTACACCCACCATACTTCAATAAAAAAGAATAATGCTTTACTTTTTAAAAAAATATGGTTTATTTCCAGTCTTTTTGCTGCATTTTCACACAATTATGTTTTTTAAAAAAAATTTTTTATTGGAGTATAGTCGATTTACAATGTTGTGTTAGTTTCAGGTGTACAGCAAAGTGATTCAGTTATTCATATACATATATTCATTCTTTTTCAGATTCTTTCTTCATATAGCTTATCACAGAATATTGAGTAGAGTTCCTGGTGTTATACACTAGGTCTTTGTTGGTTACTTATCTTATACATAATAGTGTGCATATGTTAATTACAAACTCCTGATTTATCCCTCCCCCCATGTTTCCAATTTGGTAACCATAAGTTTGTTTTTGATATCTGTAAGTCTGTTTCTGTAAGTTCCTCTGTGTCATTTTAAAATATTAGATTCCACATGTGATATCATATGATATTTGTCTTTCTATGTCTGACTTCACTTAGTATGATAATCTCTAGGTCCATCCATGTTGCTGCAAATGGCATTATTTCTTTCTTTTTAATGGCTGAGTAATATTTCATTGTATATATGTACCACATCTTCATTATCTATTCCTCTGTCGATGGATATTTAGGTTGCTTCCATATCTTGGTTATTGTAAATAGTGCTGCAATGAACATTGGGGTGCATATATCTTTACGAAGTATGGTTTCCTCTGATATATACCCAAGAGTGGGATTTCTGGATCTTATGGTAGTTCTATTTTTAGTTTTCTAAGGAACCTCCATACTGTTCTCCATAGTGGTTGCACCAACTTACATTCCCACCAGCAGTGTAGGAGGGTTTCCTTTTCTCCACACCCTCTCCAGTATTTATTGTTTGTATATTTTTTGAAGATGTTCATTCTGACTGGTGTGAGGAGATACCTCATTGTAGTTTTGATTTGCATTTAAGAATAGTGGTGTTAGGGACATTTATATGCAAGTTATTGTTTAAATGCCTGTTTTACATTTTTGGGAAATACCTAGAGGTGGAATATCTGGGTCATATGGTCATTTTATATTTAACTTTTTGAAGAGCCTCCAAACTGCTTACCACAGCTGCTTCACCATTTTACATTCCTGTCAGAAATGCATGAATGCTCCAATTTCTCATCCTTATTAAAACTTGTTATTTGATTTTTAAATTATACCCATCCTGGTGGGCATGAATTAGTACCTTATTGTAGCTTTGAGTTGCATTTTCCTAATGACTATTGTTATTAGGCATTTTCCCATGTGTTTATTTGCCATTTGTACATCTCCTTTGGGGAAATGTCTGAGTCCTTTGCACATGTTTTAACTGGTTGTTTGTCTTTTTGTGGTTGAGTTTTAAGAGGTCTTCATATATTCCGAATATTAATTCCATAGCCTCTGTTATTTGCAAATAATTTCTCTTATTCTGTGGTTTCTTTTCAATTTCTTGTTAGTGTCCTTTGACACACACACACAATTTTTTATTTTAATGAAGTCCAAGTTTTTTCTTTTGTTGCTTGGGTTTTTGTTGTCATATCTATGACTCGATTGCTAAAACCAATGTCATGAAGATTTACTTCTGTGTTTTCTTCTAATTCTTTTATAGTTTAATCTCTTACATCTAGATATTTGATCCATTTTGATTTAACTTTTAGGTATAGCATGTGGTAAGGGTCCATTTCATTCTTCTGCATGTGGATATATAGTTGGAAAAGTGCAATTTATTGAAGAAACTCTTCTTTCCCTGTTGTGTTCTCTTCATTCCCTTGTCAAAAATCAATTTGCCATAGATTTATGTGTTTTTTTCTGGCCTCTCAATTCTGTTGCATTGGTTCACATATATATCCTTGTTTCATTACAACATGGTTTTGACTACTATAGCTTTACAGTGTGTTTTGAAATTGGGAAATGTGTGTCTTCAACTTTGTTTTTCTCTTTCAAGATTGTTTTCATTATTTCATGTCCCCTTGTATTTCCATATGAATTTAAGTATAAGATTTACCATTGCTGTAAATAGGCTGTTGGAATTTTGACAGGAATTGCACTGATTCTCTAGTATACTTTGGGAATTATTGTTATCTTTACAATATTAATCCTTCCAGCCCATGGATATGGGTTCTCTTTCTATTCATGTCTTTTAACCTTTAAGAAATATTTTGTAGTTTTCAGTGTCCATTCAATCTTGAACCTCCTTTCCTAAATTTATTCTTGTTATTTTTATTGGAGTATAGTTGCTTTACAATATTGTATTAGTTTATACTGCATAGCATAGTGAATTAGCTATACGTATACATATATCCCCTATTTTTTGGATTTCCTTCTCATTTAGGTCACCACAGAGCATTGAGTAGAGTTCCCTGTGCTATACAGTAGGTTCTCATTAGATAACTATTTTATACATAGTATCAATAGTGCATATATGTCAATCCCCACCTCCCAAATTATCCCATCACCCCCCCCCCCTTTTTCTCCGTGGTCGCCATATGTTGTTCTCTAAGTCTGTGTCTCTATTTCTGCTTTGTAAATAAGATCGTCTATACCAACTTTTTCAGATTCCACATATATGTGTTAATATACAATATTTGTTTTTCTCTTTCTGACATATCACTCTGTATGACAGACTCTAGGTCCATCCATGTCTCTACAAATGACCCAATTTCATTCCTTTTTATGGCTGAGTAATATTTCATTGTATATGTGTACCACATCTTCTTTATCCATTCTTCTATTGATGGACATTTAGGTTGCTTCCATGTCCCGGCTATTCTAAATAGTGCTGCAATGAACATTGGGAGGCATGTGTATTTTTGAATTATGGTTTTCTCAGGGTATATGCCCTGTAGTGGGATTGCTGGGTCATATGGTATTTCTGTTTTTAGTTTTTTTCAGAAATCTGCACACTGTTCTCCATAGAGGCTGTATCAATTTACATTTCCACCAACAATACATGAAAGTTCCCTTTTCTCCACACCCTTGCCAGCATTTATTGTTTGTACATTTTTTGATGGTGGCCATTCTGACCTGTGTGAGGTGATACCTCATTGTAGTTTTGATTTGCATTTCTCTAGTAATTAGTAATATTGAGCATCTTTTCATGTGCCTCTTGGCCATCTGTATGTCTTCTTTGGAGAAATGTTTATTTAGGTCTTTTGCCCATTTTTTGATTGGGTTGTTTGCTTTTTTGATATTGAGCTGCCTGAGCTGCTTGTATATTTTGGAGATTGTGCCTTTGTCAGTTGCTTCTTTTGCAAATATTTTCTTACATTCTGAGGGTTGTCTTTTCATGTTGTTTATGATTTCCTTTGCTGTTCAAAAGCTTTTAAATTTCATTAGGTCCCATTTGTTTATTTTCGTTTTTATTATCATTAGTCTGGGAGGTGGGTCAAAAAAGATCTTGCTGAGATTTATGTCAAATAGTGTTTTGCCTATGTTTTCCTTGAAGAGCTTTATAGTGTCTGGCCTTACATTTAGCACTTTAATCTATTTTGAGTTTATTTTTTGTGTATCGTGTTAGGGAGTGTTCTAATTTCATTTTTACATGTAGCTGTCCAGTTTTCCACACACCACTTTTTAAGAGGCTATCTTTGCTGCATCATATATTCTGGCCTCCTTTGTCATAGATTAGGTGAACATAGGTGTGTGGATTTATCTCTGGGCTTTCTATCCTGTTCCATTGATCAATACTTCTGTTTTATTTTAAGAACATTTGTTGAGATATAATTAACATAAAATGGATTGCATATATATATTTAAAGTGTACAATTTGATATTTTTTCTTATTAGTAATGTATATATGGCAATCCCAATCTCCCAATTCGTCCCTCCCATCCCCTTTGCTTTCCCCCCTTGGTGTCCATATGTTTGTTCTCTATATCTGTGTCTCTATTTCTGTCTTGCAAACCGATTGATCTCTACCATTTTTCTATATATCGCAGATATATGTTAATATACGATATTTGTTTTTCTCTTTCTGACTCACTTCACTCTGTATGACATTCTCTAGGTCCATCCATATCTCTACAAATGTCCCAGTTTCATTCCTTCTTACAGCTGTGTAATATTCCATTGTATATATGTACCACATCTTCTTTATCCATTCATCTGGTGATGGATATTTAGGTTGCTTCCATGACCTGGCTATTGTAAATAGTGCTGCAATGAACATTGGGGTGCATGCATCTTTTTGAATTATGGTTTCCTCTGGGTACATGCCCAGTGGTGGTACTGCTGGGGCATATGGTAATTATACACTTAGTTTTTCAAGAAACCTCCATACTGATCTCCATAGTGGCTGTATCAATTTACATTCCCACCAACAGTACAGGAGGGTTCCCTTTTCTCCACACCGTCTCCAGCATTTGTTTGTAGATTTTCTGATGGTGCCTATTCTAACCAGCATGAGGTGATACCTCATTGTAGTTTTGATTTGCATTTCTCTAATAATTAGTCATGTTGAGCAGCTTTTCATGTGCCTCATTGTCATCTGTATGTCTTCTTCGGAGAAATGCCTATTTAGGCATTCAGCCCATTTTTTGATTGGGTTGTTTGTTTTCTTGATATTGAGCTGCATGAACAGTTTATATATTTTGGAGATTAAACCTTTGTTGATTCATTTACAAATATTTTCTCCCATTCTGAGGGTTGTCTTTTCATCTTACTAATAATTTCATTTGCTGTGCAAAATCTTTTGTTTCATTAGGTTCCACTTATTTATTTTTGTTTTTATTTCCATTACTCTAGGAGGTGGGTCAAAAAAGATCTTTTTGTGATTTATGTCAAAGAGTGTTCTTCATGTCTTTTCCTCGAGTAGTTTTATAGTGTCTGGCCTTATATTTAGGTCTCTAACCCATTTTGAGTTTATTTTTGTGTATGGTGTTAGGAAGTGTTCTAATTTCATTCTTTTACATGGAGCTGTCCAGTTTTCCCAGCACCACTTATTGAAGAGGGTGTCTTTTCTCCATTATATACCCTTGCCTCCTTTGTCATAGTTTAGTTGATCATAGTTTATCTCTGGGCTTTCTATCCTGTTCTATTGATCTATATTTCTATTTTTGTGCCAGTACCATATTGTCTTGGTTACTGTAGCTTTGTAGCGTGGTCTGAAGTCAGGGAGTCTGATTCCTTCAGCTCCATTTGTTTTCCCCCTCAAGATTATTTTGGCTACTTGGCATCTTTTGTGTCTCCATACAAATTTTAGGATTTTTTGCTGTAGTTCTGTAAAAATTGCCATTGGTAATTTGATAGGGATTTTATTGAATATGTAGATTGCTTTGGGTAGTATAGTCATTTTCACAATGTTGGCTCTTCCAATCCAAGAACATGGTATATCTGTGCATCTGTTTGTGTCGTCTTTGATTTCTTTCATCAGTGTCATAGTTTTATGAGTACAGGCCTTTTGCCTCCTTAGTTAGGTTTATTCTTGTGTATTTTATTCTTTTTGTCGCAATGGTGAATGGGATTTTTCCCTTAATTTCTCTTTCTGATCTTTCGTTGTTAGTGTATAGGAATGCAAGAGATTTCTGTGTGTTAATTTTGTATTCTGCAAGTTTACCAGATTCATTGATTAGCTCAAGTAGTTTTCTGGTGGCATCTTTAGGATTTTCTATGTATAGTATCATGTCATTCCGCAAACAATGACAGTTTTACTTCTTTTCCAATTTGGATTCCTTTTGTTTCTTTTTCTTCCCTGATTGCTGTGGCAAGGACTTCCAAAACTATGTTGAATAATAGTGACAAGAGTGGACATCCTTGTCTTGTTCCTGATCTTAGTGGGAATGCTTTCAGTTTTCACCATTGAGAATGATGTTTCCTGTGGGTTTATTGTATATGGCTTTTATTATGTTGAAGTACGTTCCCTCTATACCCACTTTCTGGAGAGTGTTTATCATAAATCGGTGTTGAATTTTGTCAAAAGCTTTTTCTGCACCTATTGAGAGGACCATATGGTTTTTATTCTTCAATTTGTTAATATGTTGTATCACATGGATTGATTTGTATATATTGAAGAATCCTTGTATCCCTGGGATAAAACCCACTTGATCATCTTGTATGATCCTTTTAATGTGTTGTTTGACTCTGCTAGTATTTTGTTGAGTATTTTTGCATGTAAATTCATCAATGATATTGGTCTGTAATTTTCTTTTGTAGTAGTATCTTTGTCTGATTTTGATATCAGGGTGATGGTGGCCTCATCGAATGTGTTTGGGAATGTTCCTTCTTCAACAAGTTTTTGGAAGGGTTTGAGAAGGACAGGTGTTAACTCTTCTCTAAATGTTTGATAGAATTTACCTGTGAAGCCATCTGGTCCTGGAGGTTTGTTTGTTGGATGATTTTTAATCACAATTTCAATTTCATTACTTGTGATTTTTCTGTTCATATTTTCTATTTCTTCCTGATTCAGTCTTGGAAGGTTATATTTTTCTAAGAAATTGTCCATTTCTTCCTGGTTGTTCATTTTATTAGCATATAGTTGCTTGTCTCAGGATGCTTTTTATTTCTGTGGTGTCCATTGTAACTTCTCCTGTTGCACCTCTAATTTTACTGATTTGTGTCCTCTCTTTTTCTTGATGAGTCCTGCTAAAGATTTATCAATTTTGTTTACCTTCTAAAAGAACCAGCTTTTAGTTTTATTCATTTTTGCTATTTTTTTTCTTCTGGTTTCTATTTTGTTTATTTCTGCTCTGATCTTCATGATTTCTTTCCTTCTGCTAAAGTCAGGTTTTTTTGTTCTTCTTTCTCTAGCTTCTTTAGGTATAAGGTTAGATTGTTTATTTGGTATTTTTCTTGTTTCTTGAGGTAGGATTGTATTGCTATAAACTTCCCTCTTAGAACTGCTTTTGCTGCATCCCACAGATTTTGGATCATTGTATTTTTGTTGTCATTTGTCTCTAGCTATTTTTTTGATTTCCTCTTTGATGTCTGCAGTGATCTCTTGGTTATTTAGTAGCGTATTGTTTAGCCTTCATGTGCTTGTGTTTTTTATAGTTTTTTTTTTTTTCCCGGTAATTGATTTCCAGTCTCACAGTGTTGTGTTCGGAAAGGTGGTTGATATAATTTCAATTTTCTTAAATTTACCAAGGCTTGATTTGTGATCCAAAATGTGATGCATCCTGGAGAATGTTCCGTGTGCACTTGAGAAGAAAGTGTAATCTGTTGTTTTTGGATGGAATGTCCTATAAATATCAATTAAATCTAGATGGTCTATTATGTCATTTAAAGCTTGTTTTTCCTTATTAATTTTCTGTCTGGATGATCTGTCCACTGGTGTAAGTGAGGTGTTAAAGTCCCCCACCAGTATTGTGTTACTGTCGATTTCCTTTTTTGTAGTTGTTAGCATTTGTCTTATGTATTGAGGTGCTCTTATATTGGGTGCATATATATTCATAATTGTTATATCCTCATTTTGGTTTGATCCCTTGATCTTTATGTAGTGTTCATTCTTGTCTCTTGCAACACTTTTTATTTTAAAATCTATTTTATCTGATAAAAGTATTGCTACTCCAGCTTTCTTTTGACTCCACTTGTATGGAATATCATTTTCAATCCCCTCACTTTCAGTCTGTATGTGTCCCTAGGTCTGAAGTGGGTCTCTTGTAGACAGCATATATATGGGTCCTGATTTTGTATCCATTGAGCCAGTCTGTATTTTGGTTGGGGCATTTAGCCCATTTACATTCAAGGTAATTATAAATATGTATGTACCCATTACCATTTTCTTAATTATTTTCTGTTTGTTTTTGTAGGTCCTTTTCTTCTCTTGTATTTCCCACTCAGAGAAGATCCTTTAGCATTTGTTGTAGGGCTGGTTTGGTGGTGTTGAATTCTCATAGCTTTTGCTTGTTTGTAAGGCTTTTGATTTCTCCATCAAATATGAATGAGATCCTTGCTGGGTAGAGTATTCTTGTTTGTAGGTTCTTCCCCTTCATTACTTTAAAGAGATCATGCCACTCCTTCTGGCTTACAGAGTTTCTGCTGAGAAATCAGCTGTTAACCTTATGGGAGTTCCCTTGTATGTTATTTGGCACTTTTCCCTTGTTGCTTTTAGTAATTTTTGTCTTTAATTTTTGTTGGTTTGACTACTATGTGTCTTGGCATGTTTCTCCTTGGGTTTATCCTGCCCGGGACTCTCTGCACTTCCTGGACTTGGGTGGCTGTTTACCTTCCCATGTTAGGGAAGTTTTCGACTATAATCACTTGAAGTATTTTCTCGCCCCCCCCCCCCACCTCCTCTCCTTCTGGGACCCGTAGAATGCGAATGATGGTGCTTTTAATGTTGTCGTAGAGGTCTCTTAGTCTGTCTTCTATTCTTTTCATTCCTTTTTCTTTATTTTTTTCTGCACCAGTGATTTTCACCATTCTGTCTTCCAAGTCACTTATCCATTCTTCTTCCTCAGTTATTCTGCTATTGGTTCCTTCTAGTGTATTTTTCATTTCAGTTATTGTATTGCTTATCTCTGTTTGTTTGTTCTTTAATTCTTCTAGGTCTTTGGTAAACTTTTCTTGCATCTTTTGGTCTTTGCCTCCAGTCTTTTTTTCAAAGTCTTGCATCATCTTCACTATCATTATTCTGAATTCTTTTTCTGGAAGATTGCTTATCTCCACTTCCTTTAGTTGTTTTTCTGGGGTTTTATCTTGTTCCTTCATCTGGTACAAAGTCCTCTGACTTTTCATTTTCTCTTTCTGTGTCTGTGCTTTTGGTTTCATAGGTGCAGAAGTATAGTTTTTCTTGATACTGCTATCTACCCTCTGGTGGATGAGGCTATCTAAGAGGCTTGTGCATGCTTCTTGATAGTGGGGACTGGAGGTGGGTAGGGCTGGGTGTTGCTTTGGTGGGCAGAGCTCAGTAAATCTGTAATCCACTTGTCTGCCAATGGGTGGGGCTGAGTTCCCACCTTGTTGGTTGTTTGGCCTAAGTGACCCAGCACTGGAGCTTACAGGATCTTTGATGGGGCTAATGGTGGACTCTGGATGGGCTCATGCCAATGAGCACTTCCCAGAACCCCCAGTACCAGTGTCCCTGTCCTTGCAGTGATCCACAGCAGCCCCCCACCTCTGCAGGTGACCTTCCAACACCAGCAGGTAGGTCTGGTTCAGTGTCTTATTGGTCACTGCTCCTTCCCTCTGGGTCCTGGTGTGCACACCACTTTTTTGTGTGCCTGCCAAGAGTGGAGTTTCTGTTTTCCCCAGCCCTGTGGAAGTCTGCAATCATACCCTGCTGTCCTTCAGTCTGATTCTCTGGGCATTCCTCCTCCTGTTGCCAGACCCCCAGGTTGGCAAGCCTGATGTGGGGCTCAGAACCCTCACTACAGTGGGTGGACTTCTGTGGTTTAACAGTTCTCCAGTTTCTGAGTTGCCCACCCAGCAGTTATGGGATTTGATTTTATCATGAATGTGCCCCTCCTACCATCTAATTGTGGCTTCTCCTTTCTCTCTGGATGTGGAGTGATTTTTGGTGAGTTCCAGTGTCTTTCTGTCGATGATTGTTCAGCAGTTAGTTGTGATTCCAGTGTTCTTGCAAGAGGGAGTGAGCACACATCTTTCTACTCTGCGATCTTGAACCTTCTTCCTATATTTCTGTTTTTGTGCCAGTACCATGCTGTCTTGATTACTGTAGCTTTGTTGTATAGTATTAAGTCAGGGAGCCTGATTCCTCTAACTTTGTTTTTCTTTCTCAAGATTTCTTTGGCTATTCGAGGTCTTTTGTGTTTCCATACAAATTGTAAATTTTTTTTGTTCTAATTCTGTGAAACATGCCATCAGTTATTTGATAGGGTTTGCATTGAATCTGTAGATTTCTTTGGGTAGGATAGCCATTTTCAAAATATTGGTTCTTCCAATCCAAGAACATGGTATGTCTCTCCATCTGTTTGTGTCCTCTTTTATTTTTTTCATCAATATCTTATAGTTTTCTATTTCTTTTCCCTCCTTAGGTAGGTTTATTACTAGGTATTTTATTCTTTTTGTTGCAATGGTAATTGAGATTGTTTCTTTAATTTCAGTTTCTGATCTTTCCTTGTTAGTGTATTGGAATGCAAGAGAATTCTGTGTATTAATTTTGTATTCTGTGACTTTACTAAATTCATTGATTGGCTCTAGTAGTTTGCTGGTGACATCTTTAGCATTTTCTATGTATAGTATCATGTCACCTGCAAACAGTGACAGCTTCACTTCACCTTTGTGAGCTTGAATTCTTTTTTTTCTTTTTCTTCTCTGGTTGCCATGGCTAAGACTTCCAAAACATGTTGAATAATAGTGGCAAGAGTGGGCACCCTTGTCTTGTTCCTGATTTTAGAGGGAATGATTTCAGTTTTTCACCATTGAAAATGATGTTGGCTGTGGGTTTGTAATATGTGGCCTTTATTATGTTGAGGTATGTTCCCCCAAGACAACTTTTGGAGAGTTTTTATCATAAATGGGTGTTGAATTTTTTCAAAAGCCTTTTCTGCATCTATTGAGATGGTCATATGGTTTTATTCTTCAATTTGTTAATGTGGTGTATCACAGTGATTGATTTGCATACATTGAAGGATCCTTGCATCCCAGGGACAAATCCCACTTGATCGTGGTGCACAATCTTTTTAACATGCTGTTGGATTCTGTTTGCTAGTATTTTGTTCAGGATTTTTGCATCTATGTTCATCAGTGATATTGGCTTGCAGTTTTCTTTTTTTGTGTGATATTTTTTATCTGGTTTTGGTATCAGGGTGATCGTGGCCTCATAGTATGAGTTTGGGAGTGTTCCTCCCTCTGTAATATTTTTGGAAGAGTTTGAGAAGGGTAGATGTTAGCTCTTCTCTAAGTGTTTGATAGAATTCGCCTGTGAAGTCATCTGGTCCTTGACTCTTGTTTATTGGAAGATTTTAAATCACATTTTCAATTTCATTACTTGTGATTGGTCTGTTCACATTTTCTTTTTCTTCCTGGTTTAGTCTTGGAAGGTTGTAGTTTCCTAAGTACATTTCTTCCAGTTTGTCCATTTTATTGGTATATGGTTGCTTGTAGTAGTTTCTTAGTATCATCTGTATTTTTGCAGTGTCAGTAACTTCTTTTTCATTTCTGGTTTTATTGATTTGAGTCCTCTCCCCTTTTTTCTTGATTGGTCTGGCTAAAGGTTTATCAGTTTTGTTCATCTTCTCAAAGAACCAGCTTTTGGTTTTATTGATCTTTGCTACTGTTTTTTCAATTCTATTTCATTTATTTCTGCTCTGATCTTTATCATTTCTTTCCTTTTACTAACTTTCAGTTTTGTTTGTTCTACTTTCTCTAGTTGCTTTAGCTGTATTGTCAGTTTGTTTATTTGAGATTTTTCTTGTTTCTTGAGGTAGGATTGTATTGCTATAAACTTCCTTATTGCAACTGCTTTTGCTGCATCCCATAGGTTTTGGGTTGTTGTGTTTTCGTTGTCATTTGTCTCTAGGTATTCTTTGATTTCCTTTTTGATTTCTTCTGTGATCTCTTGATTATTTAGTAGCATATTGTTTAGCCTCCATGTGTTTGTTTTTTGCAGTTTTTTTTTCCTGTAATTGATTTCTAATCTTATATTGTTGTGGTTGGAATAGACGCTTGAAATGATTTTCATTTTGTTAAATATACTGAGTCTTGGTTTGTGACCCAAAGTGGGATCTATCTTGGAGAATGTTCCATGTGCACATGAGAAGAAAATGTATTCTGCTAATTTTGGGTGGGATGAATACCAATTAAGTCTCTCTGATATAATGTGTCTTTTAAGGCTGTGTTTCCTTATTAATTTTCTGTATGTATGATCTACCCTTTGGTGTATGTGGAGTGTTAAAGTCCCCCACTATTATTGTTTTACTGTCTATTTCCTCTTTTATGACTGTTAGCATTTGCCTTATGTATTGAGGTGCTTCTATGTTGGCTGCATAAATATTTACAATTGTTACATCTTTTTCTTGGATTGATCCCTTGATCATTATGTAATGTCCTTCCTTGTCTCTTGTGACATTCTTTATTTTAAAGTCTATTTTGTCTGATATGAATATTGCTACTCCAGCTTTCTTTTGATTTCCATTTGCATAGAATATCTTTTTCAATCCCCTCACTTTCAGTCTGTATGTGTCCCTGGGTCTGAAGTGAGTCTCTTGTAGACAACATGTATATGAGTCTTGTTTTTTGTATCCATTCAGCTAGTCTGTGTCTTTTGGTTGGAGCATTTAATCCATTTACATTTAAGGTATTTATCCATATATATGTTTCTATTTTCATTTTCTTAATTGTTTTAGGTTCGTTTTTGTAGGCCTTTTTCTTCTGTTGTGTTTCCTGTCTAGAGAAGTTCTTTTAGCATTCGTTAGAAAGCTGATCTGGTGGTGCTGAATTCTCTTAGTTTTTCTTATCTGTAAAGCTTTTGATTTCTCCATCAAATCTGAATGTGACCTTTGCTGGGTAGAATAATCCTGGTTGTAGGTTTTTCCCTTTCATCACTTTTTAAAAAAATTATTATTTTTGTGGTTTTTTTTTCTTCCAGTTTTATTGAGATCTCTTTGACATATGGCACTATATAAGTTTAAGGTTTACAGCATAATGATTTTTTTTTAAGAACGTTCATTGAGATACAGTTAAGATACAATAAACTGCATATATTTAGAGTGTACAATTTGGTATTTTTTTCTTATTAATATTGTATATATGGCAATCCCAATCTCCCAATTCATTTCCCCCAACCCTCTCAGTTTTCCCCACCAGCATAATTATTTGATTTACCTACTTCATGAAGTGATTCTCACATTAAGTTTAGTGAATATCCTTTATCTCAGATAGGTACAGAATTAAAGAAATGAAAAAAAATTTTCTTGTGATAAGAACTCATAATTTACTGTCTTAATACCTTTTGTATATAACATACAGCAGTGTTAATTATATTTATCATGCTGTACATTACATCCCTAGTATTTCATCACTTTAAATATATCCTGCCAGTCCCTTCTGGCTTGCAGAGTTTTTGCTGAAAGATCAGCTGTTAACCTTATGGGGATTCCTGTGTATGTTATTTGTTGCTTTTCTGTTGCTTCTTTTAATGTTTTTTCATTGTGTTTAATTTTTTAAGTTTGATTAATATGTGTCTTGGTATATTTCTCCTTGAATTTATCCTGTATGGGACTCTCTGCACTTCCTGAATTTGATTAACTATTTCCTTTTCCATGTTAGGGAAATTTTCGAGTACAGTCTCTTCAAATATTTTCTCAGACTCCTTCTCTTTCTCTTCTTCTGGAACCTTTATAATTCAAATGTTGGTGTATTTAATGTTGTCCCAGGGGTCTCTGAGTCTGTCCTCAATTCTTTTCATTCTTTTTCTGCTCCATGGCAGTTACTTACACCCTTCTGTTTTCCAGCTCACTTATCCATTCTTTTGCCTCAGTTATTCTGCTATTAATTCCTTCTAGTGTATTTTTAATTTCAGTTATTGCCTTGTTCATCACTGTTTGTTTGTTCTTTCATTCTTTTAGGTCCTTATAAAACATTTCTTGTATTTTCTGCATTCTATTTCTGAGATTTTGGATCATCTTTACTGTAATTACTCTGAATTCTTTTTCTGGTAGCTTGCCTATTTCCTCTTCATTAATTTGGTCTTGTGGGTTTTTATTTTGCTCCTTCATCTGCAACATATTTCTCTGTCTTCTCAGTAGTGTGTTTGAAGTCTCTATTCTTCAGGTTGCTTGGTCATATTTCCTCTTGCTTCTGATGTCTGCCCTCAGTGGGCAAGGTTGGTCCAGTGGCTTGTGTAACATTCCTGATGGGAGGAACTTGTGCCTATGTTCTGGTGGGTGGAGCTGAATGTTGTCCCTCTGATGGTCAGGCCTGCATCAGGTTGTGTGTTTTGGGGTGGCTGCAGGCTTAGTATGACTTTAAACAGCCTGTTTGCTGATGCAGGGGAGCGGTTTGTGTTCCTGTCTCACTTATTTGGTGTGGTCCATTTAGCACTGGAGCCTGCAGTCTGTTGGGTGGAGCTGGGTCTTGCAGTTGAGATGGAGACCTCCAGGAGAGATCTTGCCATTTAATATTCCCTCAGACTGGAATTTCCTGGTGTTCTGGCATCCTGGACTTGGCTCTTCCACTCCATAGGCTTAAACCTATCCCTTGGCCTGGGAACCAAGACCCTGAAAGCCACATGGCTTCATAATAAAAGGAGAAAAAAGGGTGGGAAGCAAACAAATGAAAACAACAGGAAAAACCCAATAGAAATAGCAAAGACAAAAACAAGCCAACAGCAACAACAACAATTAAGAATAAACAAACAAATGGACAGACAAAACCCCAGAAAGATGGTAAAAGCAGAACAAAAAACAAAACAAACAAAGAAAATCCAAAGAAACACACACATACAAAAAAAAGAAACCAAAACAAAAACAACCAAACAAAAGCACCCCAACATGAAATCAAACAATTAAAAACAATACCAACAAATACAAAAAATGAAAAACAAAACAGTAGCAGAATGCAAACTGAAGGGAGAAGCAAAGAATAGAAAACAAATACACAAAATGATTAAAAATATAATAAAGATAATAGCAAATAGAACAAAGGAAAGAAAGATATAAACAGATTAGAACAAAGAAAAGAGAAAAAAAGGAAAATGGGAAAAACACAGGACAACAAAATGTAATGTAGAGATAGAATACATAAAAAATAAAATACATATAAAAAAATTAAAAAAAAAACTAAATGAAATTAAAAGTAAAAACAAATAATAAAACAACAAGAACAACAGAACAAGACATTAAAAAATTGTAATATTTACATTTTCCTGGGGTCTCAGCTTTCAGTGTTCTTGTCCCCACTCTGGGTCACAGCCAACCTCAGCCTCCCCCAGAGGCCCTCCAAAACCTGTAGGTAGATCTCTGGTCCCCCTGTGTGCACTGCAAGGGTAGCTTAGACACTGACCTGGCCCAACCCTTGTGTGTATTAGTCCCTAAAGTCCGCAGCTGCTAGAGCTAGACCAGTTTCATTTGTGCGAACACTCATTGTACATTCAGATATTCCATAGATGCAGGGTGTAACAAAATGAGTTTGGGCATTTAATCTGCAGCTTATGAAGCTTCATGGGAAGACTTTTCTTCCCCTTCTTTAGTCGACCTGCCCCTGGGGCTCAGCTGTGGTTTTAGACTCACCTCCTTGTAGGCCACCCACAGGAATCTGCTCCTAAGGCTGCCCTGGAGCATTTGGGTCTGCCCCAGTGAGGACAGAGTGCAGAGTGGCATGACCACCTGGGTTGCAGGGGCCCTGGTTGCAACAGGTGCACAGGAAAGTCAGAGGCCATGGGCACAATATATCTGGCCCTAGTGCCTGGCAGCTGGAGCGAGAAGCTTATCCTTGGAGGGATCTTTTCTTAGAGCCTGGCAGCTGGTGCAAGAAGGTCAAACCTGGAGGGGGATTTTCCTACTGCCTAGTGGGGCAGAGGGCTGGCACATGGAAAAAGAGGCTGCATTGGCAGCTTCACCCCTGTGCATCACTCAACAGTCGCACCTTGCTCCTATGGAAGTCTGGATTTCCTCCACAAACATTTCTGGTTACAAATTTCCTCCCGCTCATCTTCTCATGCTGTCTCCTCACAGCCAGCAGCAGTCTCTCCACCACTCCCCCAATGGTTTCCTCTCCAATCCCTATGTTCCAGCTCTCAGTAACCCCCCCCCCCACCCTTGCACCAGCAGACACACATGCCAGCCTGGAGCATGCAGGGCTGTTGTGTGGACCATCTGTGTAGGTCTCACTCTGTCCTGTGTGTCACAGACCAGCTATTTCACCCTACTCTGACAGGCTCTGATGCTGCCCTTCTATCCCAACTGATTTCCCCACCAGTGAGGGAGCTTCCCAGGATGTGGGAGCCTCTCCTCTGCTTCAGCTCCACCCAGGGGTGCAGATCCCATCCCATTTCCACTCCTCTCCTTTTCCCCTTGTTTCTTTCACCTTACCCGGTTGTGCAGGGAACTTTCTTGCCCTTTCTGGTGTCTAAGGTCTTCTGCCAGTGTTCAGTTGGTGTTCTGTGAGAATTGTTTCATCTATAGATGTATTCCTGATGCACTTGTGGAGAGAGATGAACTCTACCTTCTCCTACTTGTTCACCAACTTGGTGAGCCCCTAAATTTATTCATTTTTAAATTTTTAAAATATTTTTAAGAACTTTTATTGAGATATAATTGACATACAATAAACTGCATATAAAGTGTACAATTTGATGTTTTTTCTTATTAGTAATGTATATATGGCAATCCCAATCTCCCAATTCATCCCACCCCCCCCACTTTCCCCCCTTAGTGTCCATATGTTTGCTCTCTACGCCTGTGTCTCTATTTCTGCCTTGCAAACCAGCTGATATGTGCCATTTTTCAATATTCTGCATATATGCATTAATATATAATATTTGTTTTTCTCTTTCTGACTCACTTCACTCTGTATGACAGTCTCTAGGTCTATCCATGTCTCTACAAATGTCCCAATTTTGTTCCTTTTTATGGCTGAGTGATATTCCATTGTATATATATGTACCACATCTTCTTTATCCATTTATCTGTTGATGGACATTTAGGTTGCTTCCCTGTCCTGGCTATTGTAAATAGTGCTGCAATGAACATTGGGGTACATATATCTTTTTGAATTATGGTTTTAGCAGGGTATATGCCCAGTAGTGGGATCGCTGGGTCATATGGTAGTTCTAGTTTTAGTTTTTTAATGAATCTCCAGCTTGTTCTCCATAGTGGCTGTATCAATTTACATTCCTCCCAACAGAACAGAAGGGTACCCTTTTCTCCATACCTGCTCCAGAATTTACAGTTTCTAGATTTTTTGGTGATGGTCATTCTGACAGATGTGAGGTGATACCTCATGGTGGTTTTGACTTGCATTTCTCTAATGATTAGTGATGTGGAGCATATCTCCATGTATTTGTTGGTCATTTGTAAGTCTTCTTTGGAGGATTGCCTATTTAGGCTTCTGCCCATTTTTGGATTGGGTTGTTTAATTTTTTGATATTGATCTGCATGAACTGCTTGCATATTTTGGAGAATAATCCATTGTCAGTTGCTTCATTTACAAATATTTTTTTCACATTCTTACGGTTGTCTTCATCTTGTTTATGGTTTCCTTTGCTGTGCAAAGGCTTTAAAGATTTATTAGGTCCCATTTGTTTATTTTTGTTTTTATTTCCATTATTCTAGGAGATGTGTCAAATAGGATCCTGCTGTGATTTATGTAATAGGGGGTACTGCCTCTGTTTTCCTCTAAGAGTTTTACAGTGTCTGGACTTACATGTAGGTCCTTAATCCATTTAGAGTTTATTTTTCTGCATGGTGTTAGGAAGATTTCTAATTTCATTCTCTTACATGTAGCTGTCCAATTCCCCCAGCACCACTTACTGAAGAGGCTGTCTTTTCTCCATTGTATATTCTTGATTCCTTTGTCAAAGATAAGATGACCATATGTATATGGGTTTATCCCTGGGCTTTCTATCCTGTTCCATTGGTGTGTATTTCTGTTTTGTGATAGTACAATAGTGTCTTGATTAGTGTAGATTTGTGTTTTAGTCTGAAGTCAGGGAGCCTGATTCCTCCAGCTCTGTCTTTCCTTCTCAAGATTGATTTGGCTATTCACGGTCTTTTTTGTTTTCATACAGACTGCAAAATTTTCTGTTCTAGTTCTGTGAAAAATGCCATTGGCCATTTGATAAGGATTGCATTGAATCTGTAAATTGCTTTGGTTAGTATATACTCATTCTCACAACGTTGATTCTTCCAATCTGAGAACGTGGTATATCTCTTCATCAGTTTGTGTCATCTTTGATTTCTTTCATCAGTGTCTTATAGTTTTCTGCATACAGGTCTTTTGCCTCCTTAGGCAAGTTTATTCCTAGATATTTTATTCTTTTTGTTGCAATGGTAAATGGGAGAGTTTCCTTAATTTCCCTTTCTGCTTTTTCGTTGTTAGTGTATAGGTATGCAAGAGACTTCTGCGCATTAATTTTGTATCCTGCTACTTTATTGAATTCATTGATTAGTGCTAGCCGTTTTCTGGTAGAATTTTTAGGGTTTTCTATGTATAATATCATGTCATCTGCAAAGAGTGACAATTTTACTTCTTTTCCAATTTGGATTGCTTTTATTTCTTTTTCTTCTCTGATTGCTCTGGCTAAAACTTCCAAAACTATGTTGAATAATAATGGTGAGAGTGGACACCCTTGTCTTGTTCCTGTTGTTAGAGGGAATACTTTCAGTTTTTCACCATTTAGAACAATGTTGGCTTTTGGTTTGCCATATATGGCTTTTATTATGTCAAGGTAATTTCCTTCTATGCCCATTTTCCGGAGAGTTTTTTTTTTTTTTTTTATCATAAATGGATGTTGAATATTGTCAAAATCTTTCCCCATATCTGTTGAGGTTATCATATGGTTGTTGTCCTTCATTTTGTTGATATGATGTATCACATTGATTGATTTGCATATATTGAAGAATCCTTGCATTCTAGGGATGAATCCCACTTGATCATGGTGTATGATTTTTTAATGTGCTGTTGGATTCTGTTAGGTAGTATTTTGTTGAGGATTTTTGCTTCTATGTAAATCAGTGATATTGGCCTTTAATTTTCTTTTTTTGTGACATCTTTGCCTGGTTTTGGTATCAGGGTAATGGTGGCCTCATAGAATCAGTTTGGGAGTGTTCCTCCTTCTGCTATATTTTGGAAGAGTTTGTCGATAGGTGTTAGCTCTTCTCTAAATGTTTGAAGAATTCGCCTGTGAAGCCATCTGGCCCTGGGTTGTTGTTTTTTGGGAGATTTTTAATCACAGTCTCAATTTCTGTACTTGTGATTGGTCTGTTCATATGTTCTATTTCTTCCTGGTTCAATCTTGGAAGATTGTATTTTTCTAAGAATTTATCCATTTCGTCAAGGTTATCCAATTTGTGGGCATATAGTTGCTTGTAGTAGTCTCTCATGATCTTTTGTATTTCTGCAGTGTCAGTTGTTACTTCTCCTTTTTCATTTCTAATTCTGTTGATTTGCATCTTCTACCTTTTTTTTCCTGAGTCTGGCTAATGGTTTATCAATTTTGTTTATCTTCTCAAAGAACCAGCTTTTAGTTTCATTAATCTTTGCTATGGTTCCCTTCCTCCTTTTTTCATTTATTTCTGATCTGATCTTTATGTTTTCTTTCCTTCTGCTCAGTTTGGGGCATTTTTGTTCTTCTTTCTCTAATTGTTTTAAGTGTAAGGTTAGGTTGTTTATTTGATATTTTTCTTGTTTCTTGAGGTAGGCGTGTATTGCTATAAACTTCCCTCTTAGAACTGCCTTTGCTGTCTCTCATAGGATTTGGGTTGTTGTGTTTTCGTTGTCATTTGTTTCTAGATATTTTTTGATTTCCTCTTTGATTTCTTTAGTGATTTCTTGGTTGTTTAATAGTGTATACCTTAGCATCCATGTGTTTGTATTTTTTACAGTTTTTTTTTTCCTGTAATTGATATCTAGTCTCATGGCATTGTGGTCAGAGAAAATGCTTGATACGATTTCAATATTCTTGAATTTACCAAGACTGGATTTGTGACCCAAGGTGTGATCTATCCTGGAGAATATTCCATGTGCACTTGAGAAGAAAGTGTATTCTGTCGTTTTTGGATGGAATGTCCTATAAATATCAATTAGTAGTGAAGGTCTAGGGTGTCATTTAAAGCTTGTGCATCCTTATATATTTTCTGGTTGGATGATCTGTCCATTGATGTAAGTGGGGTGTTCAAGTCTCCTAGTATTATTGTGTTACTGTCGATTTCCCCTTTTATGGCTGTCAGCATTTGCCTTATGTATTGAGGTGCTCCTATGTTGGGTGCATAGATATTTATAATTGTTATATCTTCTTCTTCGATGGATCCCTTGATCATAATGTAGAGTCCCTCCTTGTCTCTTGTAATAGTCTTTACTTTAAAATCTAATTTTTCTGATATGAGTATTGCTACTGCAGATTTCTGTTGACTTCCATTTGCATGGAATATCTTTTTCCATTCTCTTACCTTCAGTCTATATGTGTCCCTTGGTCTGAAGTGGGTTTCTTGTAGACAGCATATAGAAGGGTCTTGTTTTTGTATCCATTCAGCCAGCCTGTGTCTTTTGGTTGGAGCATTTAATCCATTTACAGTTAAGGTGATTATTGACATGTATGTTCCTATTACCATTTTCTTCATTGTTTTGGGTTTGTTTTTGTAGGTCTTTCCCCTCTCTTGTGTTTCTTACTTTGAAAAATTCTTTTAGCAATTGTTGTAAGGCTGATTTCTTGGTGCTGAATTCTCTTAACTTTTCCTTGTCTGTAAAGTTTTTGAGTTCGCCTTCAAATCTGAATAAGATTCTTGCTGGGTAGAGAATTCTTGGCTGTAGGATTTTCGTCTTTCAGGACTTTCAGTATTTCCTGTCATTTCCTTCTGTCCTGCAGAGTTTCTGCAGAAAGATCAGCTGTTATCCTTATGGGTTTTCCCTTATATGTTATTTGTTGCTTTTCTCTTCCTGCTTTTAAGGTTTATTCTTTGTGTTTAATTTTCATTAGTTTGATTAATATGTGCCTCAGTGGGTTACTCCTTGGGTTTATTCTGTATGGGACTCTCTGTGCTTCTTGAAATTGATTAGCGATTTCCTTTCCCATGTTGGGGAAGTTTTCCACTATAACGTCTTCAAATATTTTCTCAGACCCTTTCTTTTTTTCTTCTTCTTCTGGGATGCCTATGATTTGAATGTTGGTGCACTTAATGTTGTCACCAAGGTCTCTGAGACTGTCTTCCTTTCTTTTTATTGTTTTTTCTCTTTTCTGCTCTGTGGCAGTTATTTCCACCATTCTATCTTCCAACTCACTTATTCGTTCTTCTGCCTCAGTTATTCTGCTGTTTATACCATCTAGAGTATTTTTAATTGTGGTTATTTTGTTGTCCATTACTGTTTGTTTGCTCTTTAGTTCTTCTGAGTCCTTATTAACTGTTTTTTGTATTTTCTGTATTTTGTTATCGACATTTTGGATCATCTTTACTATCATTACTCTGAATTTCTTTTCAGGTAATTTTCCTCTTTCCTCTTCATTTATTTGGTCTTGTGTTTTTTTTTCCCCTGCTCCTTTGCCTGAATGGTGTTTCTTTGGTTTCTCATTTTGTCTAATTTATAGGATTTGCTGTCTGCTTTCCCTATGCTGCCTAGTAGTAATTCCTCTTGTTTCTGCCCTCTGCCCCCTGTGGTGGGGTTTGTTCAGTGTCTTGAATAGGCATCCTTGTGAGGGTGCTGGTGTCTCCTTTCCAGTGTGTGACCCTGTGTACTTTCTCTCTAATGAACAGGGCCATGTCAAGTCATGTGTTTTAGGGTATATGTGAGCTTAATGTGGCTTTAGGTAGTCTGTGTGCTGATGAGTGGGTTTGTGTTCCTATCTTGTTTGTAATGTTGTGTGAGGTGTCCAGCACTGGCAGTTGCAGACAGTCAGATGAACCCGAGTCTTTGACTCTGATACAGGGCTCTGTGAGAGTTGTCTGCAGTTAATCTCCCCTTTGTCTGAGGACTCCCTAGTAGTCTAGCATCGTGGATTGAGTGCTCCCTCCCCAGATCCTCCTACTTGACTTCTGATGGAGTAGTCCAGACTTCAGAGGTTGCTTGTCCCTGTTATGTTGGGACCTTTGGCGTCCTTTCTGGTGTCTGAGGTCGTTTGCTGGTGTTCAGCTTGTTCTCTAGGAATTATTGCCTCTTTTGGTGCATTCCTGATGTATCAGTGGAGAGGGATACATTCCACATCTTTCTACTTTGCCGCCATCTTGCTTCTCTCTCTCTTGTTTTTTCCATGAGTTCGAGTGGCAGCCCAGGGTGGGGAAGGGAGGCTGCAAAGGGTGTACATACCTGAAGGAAGTGCTGTCATCAGAAGGAGGTATCCTTCAGCTTTCTGAGCTTCTGTGCCAGAGTATAGCAGAGGGACATACGGGGCACAGGAGGAAGTTTCCTGTTGGCTGTGACCATGCCCACAGTGACGGTGAGACTGCCATCCCTTGTTCTCTGCCTCCAGCCTTGTCGCCTCTGCGACCACTGCTACCACCACGGCAGAGCCACCTACCTTCTCTAAATTTTTGATAGCATTTGCCAGGGAAGCCATCTGGCTCTGGGCTTTTGTTTGTTGGAAAATTTTCCACCACAGTTTCAATTTCAGTGCTTGTGATTAGTCTGTTCATATTTTCTATTTCCTCCTGGTTCCATCTTGGAAGGTTGTACTTTTCTAAGTATTTGTCCATTTCTTACATGTTGTCCATTTATTGGCATGTATTTGCTTGTAGTAGTCTCTCTTGATCCTTTGTATTTTTGTGGTGTTAGTTGTTACTTCTCCTTTTCCATTTTTAATTCTGTTGATTTGCATCTTCTCCCTTTTTTCTCTAATGAGTCTGGCTAATGGTTTAACAATTTTGTTTATCTTCTCAAGGAGCCACCTTTTGGTTTATTGAACTGTGCTATTGTTTCCTTCATTTATTTTTTCATTTATTTCTTATCTGATCTTTATAATTTCCTTCCTTCTGCTAATTTGTTTTCTGTTGTTTTTCTTTTTTCTTTTTTTTTATTTTTTATTTTTGGGGGGTACACCAGGTTCAATCATCTGTTTTTATACACATATCCCCATATTCCCTCCCTTCCTTGACTCCCCCCCCTCGAGTCCCCCCCACCCTCCCCGCCCCAGTCCTCTAAGGCATCTTCCATCCTCCAGTTGGACTCCCTTTGTTATACAACAACTTCCCACTGACTATTTTACAGTTGGTAGTATATATATGTCTGTGCTACTCTCCCGCTTCATCTCAGTTTCCCCTTCACCCCCCGCCCCCTCCCATACCTCGAGTTCTCCAGTCCATTCTCTGTATCTGTGTCCTTGTTCTTGTCACTGAGTTCATCAGTACCATTTTTAGATTCCATATATGTGAGTTAGCATACAATATTTGTCCTTCTCATTCTGACTTACTTCACTCTGTATGACAGATTGTAGTTCTATCCACCTCATTACATATAGCTCCATCTCATCCCTTTTTATAGCTGAGTAATATTCCATTGTATATATATGCCACATCTTCTGTATCCATTCATTTGTTGATGGGCATTTTGGTTGCTTCCATGTCCTGGCTATTGTAAAGAGTGCTGCAATAAACATTACGGTACAAGTTGCTTTTGGGATTATGGCTTTCTTTGGGTATATGCCCAGGAGTGGGATTACTGGATGATATGGTAGTTCTATTTGTAGTTTTTTCAGGAACCTCCAAATTGTTTTCCATAGTGGCTGTACGAACTTATATTCCCACCAACAGTGCAGGAGAGTTCCCTTTTCTCCACACCCTCTCCAACATTTGTGGTTTCCAGATTTTGTGATGATGGCCATTCTGACTGGTGTGAGGTGATACTTCATTGTGCTTTGACTTGCATTTCTATGATGATTAGTGATGTTGAGCATCTTTTCATGTGTGTGTTGGCCATCTGTATGTCTTCTTTGGAGAAATGTCTATTTAGGTCTTCTGCCCATGTGTGGATTGGGTTATTTGCTTTTTTGGTATTAAGCTTCATGAGCTGCTTGTATATTTTGGAGGTTAATCCTTTGTCTGTTGTTTCATAGGCAATTATTTTTTCCCATTCTGAGGGTTGCCTTTTAGTCTTGTTTATGGTTTCTTTCACTGTGCAAAAGCTTTTAAGTTTCATGAGGTCCCTTTTGTTTATTCTTGATTTTCTTTCCATGATTCTAGGAGGTGGGTCAAAAAGGATGTTGCTGTGATGGATGTCATAGAGTGTTCTGCCTATGTTTTCCTCTAGGAGTTTTATAGTGTCTGGCCTTACATGTAGGTCTTTAATCCATTTGGAGTTTATTTTTGTGTATGGTGTTAGGAAGTGTTCTAATTTCATTCTTTTACATGTTGCTGTCCAATTTTCCCAGCACCACTTATTGAAGAGGCTGTCTTTTTTCCATTGTATACTCGTGCCTCCTTTGTCAAAGATAAGGTGCCCATATGTGTTTGGGCTTACTTCTGAGTTCTCTATTCTATTCCATTGATCTTCCTTTCTATTTTTGTGCCAGTACCATACTGTCTTGATCACTATGGCCTTGTAGTATAGTGTGAAGTCAGGAAGCCTGATTCCACCAACTGCATTTTTCCTTCTCAAGATTGCTTTGGCTATTCAGGGTCTTTTGTGTTTCCATATAAATCGTAAGATTTCTTGCTCTAGTTCTGTGAAAAATGCCATTGGTAATTTGATGGGGATTGCATTGAATCTGTAAATTGCTTTGGGTAGTACAGACATTTTCACGATGTTGATTCTTCCAATCCAGGAACATGGTATGTCCCTCCATCTGTTTGTGTTGTCTTTGATTTCTTTCATTAATGTCTTAAAGTTTTCTGCATACAGATCTTTTGCCTCCTTAGGCAGGTTTATTCCTAGGTATTTTATTCTTTTTGTTGCAATGGTGAATGGGAGAGTTTCCTTCATTTCTCTTTCTGCTCTTCCATTGTTAGTGTATAGGAATGCAAGAGATTTCTGTGCATTAATTTTGTATCCTGCTACTTGACTAAACTCATCAATTAGTGCTAGCAGTTTTCTGGTAGAGTCTTTCGGGTTTTCTATGTATAATATCATGTCATCTGCAAAGAGTGTCAATTTTACTTCATCTTTTCCAATTTGGATTCCTTTTATTTCTTTTTCTACTCTGATTGCTGTGGCTAAAACTTCCAAAACTGTGTTGAATAATAGTGGTGAGAGTGCACACCCTTGTCTTGTTCCTGTTCTTAGAGGGAATTCTTCCAGTTTTTCCCCATTGAGAACGATGTTGGCTTTTGGTTTTTCATATATGGCTTTTATTATGTTGAGGTAATTTCCTTCTATGCCCATTTTCTGGAGAGCTTTTCTCATAAATGGATGTTGAACTTTGTCAAAAGCTTTTTCTGCATCTATTGAAATGATCATATGGTTTTTATCCTTCAATTTGTTGATATGATGTATCACATTGATTGATTTGCGTATATTGAAGAATCCTTGCATCCCAGGGATAAACCCCACTTGATCATGGTGTATGATTTTTTCATGTGCTGTTGGAGTCTGTTAGCTAGTATTTTGTTGAGGATTTTTGCATCTATATTCATCAGTGATATTGGTCTGTAGTTTTCTTTTTTTGTGACGTCTTTGCCTGGTTTTGGTATCAGGGTGATGGTAGCCTCGTAGAATGAGTTTGGGAGTGTTCCGCCTTCTGCAATATTTTGGAAGAGTTTGAGAAGGATAGGTGTGAGCTCTTCTCTAAATGTTGGATAGAATTCACCCGTGAACCCATCTGGTCCTGGGCTTTTGTGAGTTGGGAGATTTTGAATCACTGCCTCAATTTCCGTACTTGTGATTGGTCTGTTCATGGTTTCTATTTCTTCCTGGTTCAGTCTTGGAAGATTGTATTTTTCTAAGAATTTATCCATTTCTTCCAGGTTATCCAATTGATTGGCATATAGTTGCTTGTAGTAGTCTCTCATGATGTTTTGTATTTCTGAGGTGTCCGTTGTTACTTCTCCTTTTTCATTTCTAATTCTGTTGATTTGCATCTTCTCCCTTTTTTTCTTGATGAGTCTGGCTAATGGTTTATCAATTTTGTTCATCTTCTCAAAGAACAAGCTTTTAGTTTTATTAATTTTTGCTATTGCTTCCTTCCTTTCTTTTTCATTTATTTCTGCTCTGATCTTTATGATTTCTTTCCTTCTGCTCACTTCTGGGTTTCTTTGTTCTTCTTTCCCTAGTCGTTTTAGGTGTAAGGTTAGGTTGTTTATTCGATCATTTTCTTGTTTCTTAAGGTAGGACTGTATTGCTATAAACTTCCCTCTTAGAACTGCTTTTGCTGCGTCCCATAGGTTTTGGGTTGTTGTGTTTTCGTTGTCATTTGTTTCTAGATATTTTTTGATATCCTCTTTGATTTCTTTAGTGATTCCTTGGTTGTTTAAGAGTGAATTGTTTAGCCTCCATGTGTTTGTGTTTTTTGCAGTTTTTTTTCCTGTAATTGATATCTAGTCTCATGGCGTTGTGGTCTGAGAAGATGCTTGATATGATTTCAATATTCTTGAATTTGCCAAGGTTTGATTTGTGACTCAAGGTGTGATCTATCCTGGAAAATGTTCTGTGTGCACTTGAGAAGAAAGTGTAGTCTGTCGTTTTTGGATGGAATGTCCTATAAATATCAATTAAGTCGAGATGGTCTCATGTGTCATTTAAAGCTTGTGTGTCTTTATTTATTTTCTGTTTGGATGATCTGTCCATTGATGTAAGTGGGGTGTTCAAGTCTCCCACTATAATTGTGTTCCTGTCGATGTCCCCTTTTATGGCTGTTAGCATTTGCCTTATGTATTGAGGTGCTCCTATGTTGGGGGCATAGATATTTACCATTGTGATATGTTCTTCTTGAATGGATCCCTTGATCATTATGGAGTGTCCTTCCTTGTCTCTTGTAATAGTCTTTACTTTAATGTCTAATTTGTCTGATATGAGTATTGCTACTCCAGCATTCTTTTGACTTCCATTTGCATGGGATATCTTTTTCCATCCCTTTATTTTCAGTCTATATGTATCCCTTGGTCTGAAGTGGGTTTCTTGCAGGCAGCATATAGAAGGGTCTTGTTTTTGTATCCATTCAGCCAGTCTGTGTCTTTCGGTTGGAGCATTTAATCCATTTACATTTAAAGTGATTATTGACATGTGTGTTCCAATTACCATTTTGTTAATTGTTTTGGGTTTGTATTTGTAGGTGTTTTCCTTTTCTTGTGTTTCCTACTTAGAGAAGTTCCTTTAGCACTTGTTGTAAGGCTGGTTTGGTGGTGCTGAATTCTCTTAACTTTTGCTTGTCTGGAAAGCTTTTGATTTCTCCCTCAAATCTGAATGAGATTCTTGCTGGGTAGAGTATTCTTGGCTATAGGTTTCTCTCTTTCAGGACTTTCAGTATATCCTGCCATTCCCTTCTGGCCTGCAGAGTTTCTGTAGAAAGGTCAGCTGTTATCCTGATGGGTTTTCCCTTATATGTTGTTTGTTGCTTTTCTCTTGCTGCTTTTAATATTTTTTCTTTGTGTTTAATTGTCATTAGTTTGATTAATATGTGCCTCAGTGGGTTACTCCTTGGGTTTATTCTGTATGGGACTCTCTGTGGTTCTTGGAATTGATTAGCTATTTCCTTTCCAATGTTGGGGAAGTTTTCCACTATAACGTCTTCAAATATTTTCTCAGACCCTTTCTTGTTTTCTTCTTTTTCTGGGATGCCTATAATTCAAATGTTGGTACGCTTAATGGTATCACTGAGGTCTCTGAGACTGTCTTCTAATCTTTTTATTCTTTTTTCTTTTTCTTGCTCTGTGGTGTTTATTTCCCCCATTCTATCTTCCAACTCACTTATTCGTTCTTCTGCCTCAGTCATTCTGCTGGTTATAGCATCTAGAGTATTTTTAATTTCAGTTATTTTGTTATCCATTGCTGTTTGTTTTTCTGAGTTCTTATGAACTGTTTCTTGTACTTTCTCTATTTTGTTATTGAGATTTTGTATCATTTTTACTATCATTACTCTGAATTCTTTTTCAGGCATTTTTCCTATTTCCTCCTCATTTATTTGGTCTTGTGGGGTTTTTTCCTGCTCCTTTGCCTGCATGGTGTTTCTTTGTTTCCTCATGGTTGTCCAGACTTTTGGGGTTGCTTGTCCTGGCGATAGAGGTGTTTATAGAAGACTGTCCAAGCCTCAGACTAATGTCCAAGTATTGGATTAAACGAATATTAAGTCTAGGAAACACATACATGTATAAGGCACACAATTAGTGAATCTGTTAGGGCATAAGGCTCTAGAAAGACCTGACAGAACCCCAGTGTGCTATCAGATATTCAAAGAGAAACCCAACCGAAATTGACAACTGTAGCAGAACAAGTCAGAGACAAAAGCAAAAGCAAACAAACAAACTAATAACACCTTACACATACAAACATTAATCCAGGGAGATTTTGTAAGGTAGGATCAAATATAGAAAAGAACCAGAGTACCACCAGAGAGAATGGAGATTCTCAGAATGTAATTAGACAACTGTACTAAGAACTAAGATAAAGACAAAAGCCTAATATTAAATACCAAGGCAGTGCGTCATCTGGAGCATAGAGCAAGGAGTCTGAGCAGGCCTATAGTGTTGCTTATAAGTATGTTAAGATAAAATAAACTGAAAATGGCTGGAAGAAAGGGGAACAGAAGAGTGTAATGTGGTTGGAAATATGCAAATAAAAAAGAAAGGAATAGAAATGTATAAAAGATAGGGATGAAAGGAAAGTATGAGAGATATATTGTCCGTACTACCAAAAACTTAGCTAGATATAGAAGTATATAAAAGGAAAAAAAAAGGAATAAAAAATATCTTTAAAAAATTATGTTATAAAACTTGTAGATCCCCTAGGGTTAAGATCGTAGTTAATAAAGAAAAATAAAAAGAGAGAGAAAAAGAAAAAGAAAAAAAAAATCAGAACTGATTCCAGAATGGACCAGTTCAGTAGGTATTGATACTACTATTTCTGTTTCCTTAGCGTTTCAGCTGTAAGTGTCCTTCTCCTTTCCTTGGGTTTTTTTGCATTATTCTGAGACCAGCAGAGGTTCATTTATTGTTCGTATGTAAGCATCGGTGTGTGGGGAGGGATAAGGTACAATAGTGGCTCCTTCTCCTGGGAGTGAGTGAGCAGTGGCGCACTGTTGTTTCAGTCGGGCTTGGAGGTGCCTGTTGCAGAGGGACGCCGGTGGCTCAGGCGTAAACAGAAAGTCTTAGAGTTGGGCCTCTCTCGGGTTTTTTTTGTTGTTGTTGCTGTTGTTGTTGTTTTTTTTTCTCTCGGCAGCCTCCCTGCTGCTGGCATTCAAGGGGTTTTAATATAGCCCTGCCTGAGTGCCTGAGGGTGCTTGTTATCCCTGAGCTCCTTAGGTGGCCCTCAGGGCGTCTCTCCATTGCCTGTTGCAGAGGCGCCCAAAGAGAGAGAGAGGTTACACACACAGCTCCTCCCCCCTGCCCGTGAGCCTGCAGCCTCCAGCCGCCATCATGGCCGGGCTGCTCTCAGGGATGGGCACTCCTCTCTGCGAACCTCCTCCCTCCTGTCCTCTTGGTCCGTCACCCTAGTGGCAACAATGTTTCTCACCCTGAACCAGCTCTCCGGTTCCCACGCTCCCGCTCCTGGACCCTCCGTTCAGCCGCGCATCAATGTCTCGGTCCGAGAACACTGAGCTGTGCTGCGGACCCTCCGTATGTTTATCACTCCCTCCAGTCTGCCACAGCTCCCCGCTTCACCCTCTTTGAGCCTTCGTAAATGCCTCCCTACCGGCTATGTTGGCCTCCCCGCAGTCCTTTCTGGTGTCCGAGGCCGTCTGCTGGTGTTCACCTGGTTCTCTGTGGGAATTACTGCGTCCTTCTGTGCATTCCCAATGCATCTGTGGGGAGGGATGCACTCCACGTCTCTCTACTTCGCCACCATCTTTTCTCCTCTCTGTTTTTCTTTTTCTAATTAATTTAGGTATAAGGTTGGGTTGTTTATTTGAGATTTTTCTAGTTTTTTGACGTCGGATTGTATTGTCATATACTTCCCCCTTAGAACTACATTTGCTGCATCCCATAGGTTTTGGGTCGTTTTGTTCTCATTGACATTTGTTTTTAGGTATTTTTTCATTTACTCTTTAATTTCTTCAGTGATCTCCTGGTTATTTAGTAGCATATTGCTTAGCTTCCATGTGTTTACGTTTTTTACAGTTTTTTCCCTCTAATTGATATTTAGTCTCATAGCATTGTTTTTGGAAAAGACTTTTGATATGATCTCAATTTTCTTAAATTTACTGAGGCTTGCTTTGTGACCCAAAGTGGGATCTATCCTGGAGAATGTTCCATGTCGAGTTGAAAAGAAAGTGTATTCTGTCGTTTTTGGATAGAATGTCCTATAAATATCAATTAAGGCCCTCTGGTCTATTGTGTCATTTAAAGCTTGTGTTTCATTATTTATTTTGTTTGGATGATCTGTCCATTGGTGTAAATGGTCTGTTAAAGTCCCCTACTATTATTGTGTTACTATTGATTTCCCCTTTTATGGCTGTTAGCATTTGCCTCACGTATTGAGATGCTTCTGTGTTGGGTGCATAAATATTTTTAATTGTCCTATATTTTTCTTGTATTGATCCCTTGATCATTATGTATTGTCATTCCTTGTCCTTGTAATAGTCTTTATTTTAAAGTCTATTTTGTCTGATGAGTATTGCCAGTCCAGCTTTCTTTTGATTTCCATTTGGAGGAATATCTTTTTTGATCCCCTCAGTTTCAGGCTGTATGTTTCCCTAGGTCTCAAGTGGGTCTCTTTTAGAATATATATGTATATATTGTCTTCCTTTTGTATCCATTCAGCTAGTCTGTGTCTTTTGGTTGGAGAGTTGAATCCATTTACATTTAAGGTAAGTATTTTTATGTGTGTTCCTATTGCCATTTTCTTAATTGTTTTAGGTTTGTTTTTGTGGGTCTTTTTCTTCTGTTGTGTTTCCTGCCTAGAGAAGTTATTTTAGCATTTGTAAAGCTGGTTTGCTCATGCTGAATTTTCTTAACTTTTCCTTGTCTGTAAAGCTTGTAATTTCTCTTTCAAATCTAAATCAGATCCTTGCCAGGAAACTAATCTTGGTTGTAGATTTTTCCTTTCATCCCTCTAAATATATCCTGCCTCTCCATTCTGCTCTGCAGAATTTCTGCTGAAAGATCAGCTGTTAACCTTATGGGCATTCCCTTATATGTTATTTGTTGCTTTTCTCTTGCTGCTTTTAGTATTTTTTCTTTGTGTTCAGTTTTTCTTAGTTTGATTAATATGTGTCTTGGCATGTTTCTCCTTGAGTTTATCCTGTATGGGACTCTGTTGTGCTTCCTGGACTTACTGACTGTTTCCTTTCCTATTTTGGGGAATTTTTCGAATATGTTGTCTTCAAATATTTTCTCAGACCATTTCTTTTTTTTTCTTGTTGTAGGACACCTAGAATTAGAAATTTGCTATGCTTAATATTGTCCCAGAGGTCTCAGACTTACTTCATTTCCTTTCATTCTTTTTTCTTTATTCTGCTCTTTGGCAGTTATTTCCACCATTCTATCTTCCCACTCACTTACTCATGCCTCTGCCTCGGTTATTCTGCTATTGATTCCTTCTAGAATATTTTTAATTTCAGTTATTTTGCTGTTCATCACAATTTGCTTGCTTTTTAGTTCTTCTAGGTCCTTATTAAATGTTTCTTGTGTTTTCTGTTTTTTGTTTCTGAGGTTTTGGATCATCTTTACTATCATTAGTCTGAATTCTTTTTCAGGTGGTTTGCCTATTTCCTCTTTATTTATTTGGTCTTGTGCCTTTTTATGTTGCTCCTTTGTCTGCAAGATATTTCTCTGTCTTCTCATTTTGTCTTATTTACAGTATTTAAGATCTCTTTTCCACTGGCTGCAGGGTTGTGGTTCCCCTTGTTTCTGTTCTCTGCCCCCCATGCTGAGGTGTGTCCAGTGGTTTGCATAGGCTTCCTGATAGGGTGGACTGATGCCTATATTCTGGTGGTTGCAGCTGAGTCTTATCTCTCTGGTTAGCAGTGCCATGTCAGGTGGTGTGTTCTGGGGTGCCTGTGAGCTTAGTATGACTTTAGGTATGCTGTGTTCTGATGAGTGGGTTTGTATTCCTGTCTTGTTTGTTGTTTGGAATGAGGCTTCCAGCACTGGGATCTGCAGGCAGTGGGTGGAACCAGGTTTTGGATTCAGGTAGAGGCCTTTGTGGGACTACTCAATGATTAATATTCCCTGAGGCCAGGAATTCTCTAGTGGTCCAGTGTCCTCGACTTGGTACTCCCATGCTAGAGCCTCAGGCCTGACTTCTGGTTGGGAATCAAATATCCACAAGTTACTCATCATGGTAATAAAGGGATTAAAAAAAAGAGAAAAGAAAAAAAATACTAAAAAAACCACAAAGTGTAAAAGTAAAGTCAATTAAACTACAATAGAAATGAGGAAGCATGCACACAGACAAAGGAAACAAAATAGACACAAATAAAACAAAAACAAGAGAACAACCAAAGAAACAAAGAACCCAAGCAGAAAATCAAACAATTATAAAGAAAACTAACAAAGTCTTGAAACCAAAAAAAAAAAAAGAACCACAGCAGAGAAGAATAAAGCAATGAAACAAAACAAAGTACAAAAATGAAAAAAAAAGAACAGAAAAAGAAAATTGGGAAAGAAGACAGAACAACAGAAAATCAGCATAGTAATAGAAATACAAAAAAATAAAAAATATATTAATAAAAAATGTGGAAAACACAGAACAACCAAAAAGCAAAATAGAAATGGAAATATAAAAGAATTAAAAATATATTAAAGAAAAAGAAGAAAAAAATAAGGGAAAAGAACACAAAAAACTGAAAAGCAAAGTAGAAATAGAAATATATAAAAAAGAAAAATAAAAAATATGTTATAAAAACAAAGATCCCAAAAGACTAAAAAAAAAATACTAAAACAACAAAAAGAAACAACCCCACCCCCAAAACAACAAAAAACACAGAACCAACATCTAGATTCAAAACATAATAAAAATGTTAGTAATAATTATGTTTCCCTGGGGTATCAGCTGTAACTGTCCTTGCACACACTGTGAGTAACAGCCCATGTTTGCCTACCCAAGAGGCCTTCTATTTCCTCTGGCCTTGTCTTTGGACTTGCTGTGGGCCCTGTGTGGGGCACTCAGACTTTGATATGGCCCAATTCCTGCTTGTGCTTGCCCCTAAAGTCCACAGCTGCCAGAGCTAGACCATTTTCATTTGTGGGAACGCTCATTGTCTACTCAGATATTCCATAGATGCAGTGTCTATCTAACTGATTGTGGGGATTTAATCTGCAGCTTGTGCAGCTGATGGAAAGATTTTCAATCCTCTTTCTTATTCACCCCATCCCTGGGGCTCAGCTTTGGCTTTATCCCCACCTCTTCATGTGGTTCACCCACAGGAATCTGGTCCTGAGGCTTTTTTGGAGGTCTTGGGTCTGCCCCAGTGAGGACAGGGAGCAGAGGTGGTATGATGGCTTGGAACTCGGGAGGCCCAGTGGTGCCAAATGCACAGGTAAGCCAGCAGCCATGTGTGCAAGAGACATGGCCCTATTGAGGAACCTGGCATAAGGCTCATGAGGGCCATCCCTGGCCAGGCTTATTCTGGAGCTTGGCAGTAGGCACTGGAGGGCCAGCCCTGAGAGGGCTGTTTTTTTTTTTTTTTAATTGTCTGGTGTCTAGTGCATGAGAAACAACCCTGGGCTTCCTTTATTGTTCTTCTGCAGGCACCAGTGTGTTGGGAGAGAGAGGCTCCAATAGTGGCTCCACCTCTTGTGTTTGACTCAGCAGCAGTGCCCTGCTTCCATGGCAGTCTGGTCTTCCTCTGCAGGCATTCCCTGCTGCAGATTTCCTCTCTCCTAACCCTCAGTCCTTCTCCCTGCAGCCAACAGCAATTCTTGCCCTGGGCCTGTCCTCCAATCTGCAGGCTCCAGCTCCCATTCCCCTTGTACACCTGTGAACAAAGTCTCAGTCCAGGGCTTGCATGGCCATGGTATGGACCATCTGTGCAGTTCTCACTCTGTCCCATCTGCCACACATTGGCCACTTCACCCTCCTCTGACAGCCTCAAGTGCTTCTCTTCTGTCCCAAATGATTTCCCTGTCAAAGAGGGTGTTTCCCTGGATTCAGGAATCTCCCCTCTGCCTCAGCTCCCCTGCCCCAGGGTGCAGGTCCTGGCCCACTTCAGCTCCTCCTCTCTCTCCCTTCCTTTCTTCAACCTACTCTGTTATGCAGGGATCTTTACAGTGCTTTCCAGTGTCCAAGGTCTCCTGCTAGTGTTTAGCAGGTGTTCTGTGAGAATTGTTGCATATATAGGTATATTCCTGATGCATTCATGGAGAGAGATGAATGCCACATCCTCTTACTCCTCCACCATCTTAACTCCACTCTAGCAAAATTTTGATTTCAGCAACTATACTTTTCAGCTCTAGAATTTCTATTTGGCTCCGTTTATAATCTCTTCATTGATACTTTCTATTTGGTGAGTCATCATTCTCCGTGTATCATTTATTCCTTTTGAGCGTATTTAGGACAGTTGATTTAAAGTCTTTTTTCATGTAAGTCCAAAGTGTGGGCTTCCTTGGAGAAAGTGTTTATTAATTTCTTTATTTCTTCTGACTAGCCCATACTTCTTGTTTCTTTGCATGCTTTGTATTTTTTTGGTTAAAAACTGAGATTTTAAATATTATAATATGGAAACTCTGTAAATCATATTATGGAAACAGATTCTCCTCTCTCCCATGGGTTTGTTGTTGCTATTTGTTGTGTGTTGTTTGTTTGCAGAGTGTCTTTTTAAAGCTTTTGGTTTAAAGTCTGTTTTCTTTGCTGAGTGTGGCTACTGAAGTTAGTGTTCCATATCTTAGTTGTTAGCTAGCTTTTGAAAAAGATTTCTTAAATGTCCTGGGCCAAGAGAAAAAAGAGAAAAAGAAAAAAGTCTTGTTTTATTTACAGATTGGTTTCATGTTGCGACACTTGTTCAGTGCTTAGCCAAGATATTTACAACTCTGCCTTAGCACTTATTTCCTGTTTGCACCAAGTCTAAAGGCCTGCCTTAGGTGAAAGCTTAGGCTTAGGGCTTTTCTGAGCATGTATTCAGCTCTGGGTGTGGATATGATGTTCTTGATACCAGAGTACACAGCAGAGCTTTAAAAAACCCCCTTTCCTCCAAGTTTTTCTTTTTTCCAACCTGTTTGTTCCAGGCTTTCTGGTCTGTCTATTGTATATCCTAACTATTCTCTCTTGTCTCAGGCTGCTGTGTACAATAATTTTGCCTCAAAATGCTTTTGACAAAAGTTTCCCAGGAAGCCAACCAAGTACTAATGATGATCAAAGTCAGTGGAAACAAAGGGAAGAATTTTCAAGTCACAAAGGAGCCACCAGACAGTTCAAAACACACAATCAAAAAATTTTGAGAATAAAGACTGTGTTTCTACATCTGTCATTAACAATCTGAACCAAGAGTGTGGGATTTTGTCTTCGTGGCCATTGTCAAACTAGGGAGTAGGAGATGATAGGCAGAAATTTTAAATGCCATACTGCTCCCTTGCTGAATGCAATTGTTTTCTTCTTCATTAGGCCTTCCCCTGATTGTTGTAAGTTTTGGATTGAATTTTACAGTTCTGAGAAATTTGATTCTGTCAATATATGCAAAATTATCAACTTTTTGGGGGGAGGGGACAGAGCCCTGGAATTTCCTACTCTGCCATATTTGGTGATAGTCACTAAAACTCAAACATTTACCATTTATATCAAAGTTAAAAGTTGAGGAATCCTTATGGTTAACTCTTCTACATATTATTTCCACTAGTGTTGAACTAGATTACAGAAAACACTTTAAAAATAGCCAGGATAACAAAAATGAAATTTCAAGATTGGTACTGTAATATTGATTTTACTTTCTTTTTACTCTCTCATGGCATTAATTACATTCCACTTTGCATTTAGGTAAATATCATGAACTACTTTATATGTACTGTATTCTCCATTTAATATATTTTTCTATGTGTCCCTTCCTGGAGGACAAAGACTATATATTTTTTCATCTTTGCATATCAAATAACACCCAGCACAAATACCACTACTGGGCATATGCCCAGAGAAAACCATAATTCAAAAAGATACATCTACCACAATGTTCACTGCAGCATTATTTAGAATAGCCAGGACATGCCCATCAACAGATGAATGGATAAAGAAGATGTGGCACCTATATACAATGGAATATCACTCAGCCATAAAATGGAATGAAATTGAGTTATTTGTAGTGAGGTGGATGGACCTAGAGTCTGTCATACAGAGTGAAGTAAGTCAGAAAGAGAAAAACAGATAGTGTATGCTAACTCATATATATGGAATCTAAAAAAATGGTATCGATGAACTCAGTGGTAGAGGAAGAATAAGAAAAACAGAGGTAGAGAACAGACTCGAGGACATGGGGAAGTTGGAAGGAGAAGCTGGAGCAAAGTAAAAGAGTAGTATTGACATTTATATATTACCAAATGTAAAATAGATAGCTAGTGGAAGCAACTGCCTAACACAAGGAGATCAACTTGATTATTGGTGATGACCTAGAGGGGTGGGATAGGGAGAGTGGGAGGGAGGCTTGGGAAGGAGGCTCAAGAGGGAGAGGATATGGGGATATATGTATAAATACTGCTAATTCACTTTGTTATACAGCAGAAACTGGCACAATAGTGTAAAGCTATTATACTCTAATAAAGATCGAAAAACAAACAAGCAAACACACAGCCAGCACAGAATAGCATGCATATAGCTGGTGATCAATAAATTTTTTGTTGGATGAATGAATTCTGTTTTTAAATTGGGGTTGGGCTTCCTAGGTGGTGCAGTGGTTAAGAATCCGCCTGCCAATGCAGAGGACATGGGTTCGATCCCTGCTCCAGGAAGATCCCACATGCTGTGGAGCAACTAAGCCCATGCACCAAAAATAAATAAATAAATAATAAAATTGGGGTATAGTTGCTTTATAATGTTGTGTTAGTTTAGTTTCTGCTGTACAACAAAGTGAATCAGCTATATGTATACTTATATCCCCTCCCTCGTGGGCCTCCCTCCCACACCCCCATCCCATCCACCTCGGTAACCAGAGAGCACTGTGCTATACAGCAGGTTCCCACTAGCCATCTGTTTTACATATGGCAGTGCACATACTTCAAACCCAGCCTCCCAACTCAACCGACCTCTGCTCCCCCATGTGTCCAAAAGTCTGTTCCCGAAGTCTGCATCTTTATTCCTGCCCTGCAAATAGTTTCATCTGTACCATTTTTCTAGGTTCCACATACATCTTCCCACATATATTCCACATTTTTCAGATTCCAGATATATGTGTTAATATACAACATTTGTTTTTCTCTTTCTGACTTACTTCATTCTGAATGACAGACTCTAGTTCCATCCACCTCACTAAAAATAACCCAGTTTCATTTCTTTTTATGGCTGTGTAATATTCCATTGTATATATGTACCACATCTTCTTTATCCATTCAACTGTTGATGGACATTTAGATTGATTCTATGTCCTGGCTATTGTAAATAGTGCTGCAATGAACGTTGGGTTGCATGTATCTTTTTGGATTATGGTCTTCTCAGGGTATATGTCCAGGAGTGGAATTGCTGGGTCATATGGTAGTTCTATTTTTTACTTTTTAAAGGAACCTCCATACTGTTCTCCATAGTGGTTGTATCAATTTACATTCTTACCAACAATGCATGAGGGGTCCCTTTTCACCACACCCTCTCCAGAATTTATTGTTTGTAGATTTTTATTTATTTATTTACTTTATTTATTTGTTGTATTGGGTCTTCATTGCTGTGCATGGGCTTTCTGTAGTTGTGGTGAGCAGGGCCTACTCTTTGTTGCAGTCCATGGGCTTCTCAGTGCAGTAGCTCCTCTTGTTGTGGAGCTTGGACTTTAGGTGTGAAGGCTTCAGTAGTTGTATCACATGGGCTCAGTAGTTGTGGTTTGCAGGCTCTAGAGTACAGCTCAGTAGTTGTGGTGCATGGGCTTAATTGCTTGGCAGCATGTGGGTCTTCCTGGACCAGGGATCGAACCCATTTTGCCTGCATTGGCAGGTGGATTCTTAACCACTATGCCACCAAGGAAGTCCCCAATTGTTTGTACATTTTTTGATGGTGGCCATTCTGACTGGTGTGAGGTGATACCTCATTGTAGTTTTGATTTGCATGTCTCTAATAATTAACGATGTTGAGCATCTATTCATGTGCCTCTTGGCCATCTGTATGTCTTCTTTGGAGAAATGTCTATTTAGACCTTCCACCCAATTTTTTTTATTAATTAATTTTATTGGCTGTGTTGGGTCTTTTTTGCTGTGCATAGGCTTTCTTTTAGTTGTGGTGAGTGGGGGCTACTGTTCGTTGTGGTGTGCAGGCTCCTCATTGCCGTGGCTTCTCTTGTTGCAGAGCATGGGCTCTAGGTGCATGGGCTTCAGTAGTTGCAGCACATAGGCTCAATAGTTGTGGCACATGGGCTAAGTTGCTCCGCGGCATGTGGGATCTTCCTGGAGCAGGGATTGAACCCATTTCTCCTGCATTGGCAGGCAGATTCTTAACCACTGTGCCACCTAGGAAGCCCCCACCCAATTTTTTTATTGCATTGTTTGTTTTCTTAGATATTGAGCTTCTTGAGCTGTTTGTATATTTTGGAGATTAATCCCTTGTCAGTTGCTTCATTTGCAAATATTCTCTCCCATTCTGAGGGTTGTTTTCGTTTCACTTATGATTTTCTTTGCTGTGGAAAAGCTTTTAAGTTTAATTAGGTCCCATTTGTTTATTTTTGTTTTTATTCTCATTACTCTAGGAGGTGGATCAAAAAATATCTTGCTGTGATTTTTGTCAAAGTGTTCTTCCTATGTTTTCCTCTAAGAATTTTATAGTGTCTGCTCTTACATTTGAGTTTATTTTTATGTATGGTGTTTGGGAGTGTTCTAATTTCATTCTTTTACAGGTAGCTGTCCAGCTTTCCCAGCACCATTTATTGAAGAGACTGTTTTTTCTCCATTGTATATTCTTGCATCCTTTGTCCCAGATTAGCTAACCATAAGTGTGTGGGTTTATCTCTGGGCTTTCTATCCTGTTCTTTTGATGTATATTTCTGTTTTTGTGGCAGTACCATACTGTCTTGATTAGTGTAGCTTTGTAGTATAGTCTGAAGTCAGGGAGCCTGATTCCTCCAGCTCCGTTTTTCTTTCTGAGGATGGTTTGGCTATTCAGGGTCTTTTGCATTTCCATAGACATTGTAAAATTTCTTGTTTTAGTTCTGTGAAAAATGCCATTGGTAATTTGATAGGGATTTCATTGAATCTGTAGATTGCTTTAGGTAGTATAGTCATTTTCACAATATTTATTCTTCCAATCTAAGAACATGATATATCCCTCCATCTCTTTGTGTCATCTTTGATATCTTTCATCAGTATCTTATAGTTTTCTGCATACACGTCTTTGCCTCCTTAGGTAGGTTTATTCCTACGTATTTTATTTATTTTTTCAATGGTAAATGGAATTGTTTCTTTAATTTCTCTTTCTTATCCTTTGTTGCAAGAGATTTTTGTGCATTATTTTTGTATTCTGCAACTTTTCCTAATTTATTGATTAGCTCTAGTAGTTGCCCAGTGGCATCTTTAGGATTTTGTATGTATAGAGTATCATGTCATCTGTGAACAGTGACAGTTTTACTTCTTCTTTGCCAATTTGGATTCCTTTTATTTGTTATCTTCTCTGATTGCCATGGCTAGGACTTCTAAAACTATGTTGAATAATAGTGGTGAGAGTGAACATCTTCGTCTTGTTCCTGATCTTAGAGGAATAGCTTTCACATTTTCAAAATTGAGAGTGATGTTTTGCTCAAGGTTTGTCATGTACGGCCTTTATTATCTTGAGGTAGGTTCCCTTTATGCCCACTTTCTGGAGATTTTTTATCATAAATGGATATGGAATTTTGCCAAAAGCTTTTTCTGCATCTATTGAGATGATCATATGGTTTTAGTCTTTAATTTGTTAATATGGTGTACCACATTGATTGATTTGTGCCTATTGAAGAATCCTTGCATCCGTGGAATAAATCCCACTTGATCATGGTTTATAATCCTTTTAACGTGTCATTGGATTCTGTTTGCTAGTAATTTTTTGTGGATTTTGAGTCTATGTTCATCAGTGATATTGGCCTGTAATTTTCTTTTTTTGTGATATCTTTGGTTTTGCTGTCAAGGTATTGGTGACCTTGCAAGATGAGCTTGGGAATTTTCCTTTCTCTGCAAATTCTATAAGAGTTTGAGAAGGATGGATGTTAGCTCTTCTCTAAATTTTTTATAGAATTCGCCTGTGAAGCCAGCTAGTCCTGGAATTTTGTTTGTTGGAAGTTTTAATCTTTATTGCAACTTCAATTTCATTACTTGTGATTGGTCTATTTATATTTTCTATTTCTTCTTGATTCTGTCTTGGAAATTTGTACCTTTCTAAGAATTTGTCCATTTCTTTCAGGTTGTCCAATTTATTGGCATATAGTTGCTTGTAGTAATCTCTTATGATCTTTTGTATTTCTGTGCTGTCAATTGTAATTTCTCCTTTTTCATTTCTAATTTTGTTGATTTGAGTCTTCTCCCTTTTTTTCTTGATGGGTCTGGCTAATGGTTTATCAATTTTGTTTATCTTCTCAAAGAACCAGCTTTTAGTTTCATTGCTCTTTTCCATTGTTTTCTTTGTTTCCATTTCATTTATTTCTGCTCTGATCTTTATGATTTCTCTCCTTTTACTAACTTTGGGTTTTGTTTGTTCTTCTTTCTGTAGTTTATTTAAGTGTAAGGTTACGTTATTTATTTGAGATTTTTCTGTTTCTTGAGGTAGGATTGAATTGCTATAAACTTCCCTCTTAGGATGGCTTTTGCTGCATTCCATAGGTTTTGGGTCATTGTGTTTTCATTGTCATTTTTTTCTATGTGTTTTTTCATTTCCTCTTTTATATTTTCAGTGATCTCTTGGTTATTTAGTAGCATATTGTTTAGCCTCTGTGTGTTTGTGTTTTTTACAGTTTTTTTTCCTGTAATTTATTTCTAATCTCATAGTGTTGTGATCATAAAAGATGCTTGATAAAATTTCAATTTTCTTGACTTTTCCAAGGCTTGATTTGTGACACAATATATGATCTATCCTGGAGAATGTTCCATGTGCACTTGAGAAGAAAGTGTATTCTCTTCTCCTTTTCTGCAAAATCATTTTGTTACTTATGTTGCTTTTCAAGAGCTATGGTCTTTGTTTGCTTCTTCAGAGTCTATTCATATCTTGGATTTTCTTTTTAAATGCTTTTATTGCAACTTCTTGGTTTTTCACTTCAGAAAATTCTTGTTGTGTTCCTCTAGAGTTTCTCTAAGTTTCTAGTTCTCCATTTCAATGCTGTTCAGGTGTTACACTTTGAGCTGGAGCTGCTGCCTGAGGTCCCGACCTGAATTGGGATCTGAAACATCAATCAATCACTTGTAAACATTCAAGAAGGCTGCCTCAGCTTCTTTGCTTCTTTTACTTAGTGCATCAATCTCCTCTTGGAAGCTCTTCAGCAGAGGCACTACCTGCTTGCACAAATCCTGTGGAGTCTTCTTCTTGAACTCTCGGCTTGGCTCAATAAGCCACTTTCTTGACTGCTCACTTTTATCCTGCCACTTTGCCAATACTTTTGCAGTGGCATTGAGTTCTCTCTGCTGCTGCTATAAATCAAAGTGCTTCCAATATTGAAACATTGGTCCTACATTGGCTGCCATTTTGAGACATATTGAGATGGAGTGAGAGGCTGATAGAGAGGGGCTGGAGTTCAGGAGCTGCCAGGAGGCAGCAGGCAGGCAGCACCAAAACCTGGCCTGGCACTGGCTGCTGCTTCTGCCACAGAGGACATGGGACTCCTCCTCATGGTGCTGCTGCAGCCATGGCAACCACAATCCAGAGCTGGAGTTGGAGCCTGAGGGCATGGCATCCACTGTATGGCACCCCTTTTTATATATCTTTTTCTACTTTCATTACTCTAGGAGGTGGATCCAAGAAGATATTCCTGCAATTTATGTCAATGTGTGTTCTGTTTATGTTTTCCTCTAAGAGTTTTACAGTGTCAGGCCTTACATTTAGGTGTATTACCCATTTTGAGTATGTTTTTGTATCTGGTGTTAGAGAATGTGTTAATTTCATTCTTTTTCAGGTAGCTGTCCAGTTTTCCATGCACCACTTACTGAAGAGACTCTGTTTTCTCCATTGTATATTCTTGCCTCCTGTGTAATATACTAGGTGACCATAGGTGCATGGGTTTATCTCTGGAATTTCTATCCTGTTCCATAGATCTGTGTGTCTGTTCTTGTGCCAGTACCACACTGGTTTGATTACTGTAGCTTTGTAGTATAAACCAAAGTCAGAGAGCCTGATTCCTCCAGCTCCTTTTTGCTTTCTCAAGATTACTTTGGCTATTCGGGGTCTTTTGTGTTTCCATACAAATTTAAAGACTTTTTATTCTAGTTCTGTGAAAAATGCCATTGGTAATTTGATAAGGATTGCATTGAATCTGTAGATTGCTTTGGGTAGTATAGTCATTTTCACAATATTAATTCTTCCAATCCAAGAACATGGCATATCTCTCCATTTTTTTGTGTCATCTTTGATTGCTTTCATCAGCATCTTATAGTTTTCAGAATACAGGCTTTTTATCTCCTTAGGTATGTTTATTCTTAGGTATTTTATTCTTTTTGATGTGATGGTAAATGGAATATTTCTTTAATTTCCCTTTCTGATCTTTCATTTTTGGTGTATAGAAATACAAGAGACTTCTGTGCAGTACTTTTGTGTTCTACAGTCTTACTGAATTCATTGATGAGCTCTAGTAGTTTTCTGGAAGAGTTTTTAAGATTTTTCATGTATAGTATCATGTCATCTGCAGTGACAGTTTTACTTCTTTTCCAATTTGGTTACATTTATTTCTTTTTCTTTTATGATCATTGTGGCTAGGACTTCCAAAACTATGTTGAGTAAAACTGGCAAGAGTGGACATCCTTGTTTTGCTCCTGATGTTAGAAGAAAGGCTTTCAGTTTTCCACAATTGAGTATGATGTTAGCTGTGGGTTTGTCATATATAGCCTTTGTTATGTTGAGGTAGGTTTCATTTATGCCTACTTACTGGAGTTTTTTTTTTTAAGTCATAAATGGGTGTTGAATTTTGTCAAAAACTTTTTATGCATCTATTGAGATGACCGTATGATTTTTATTTTTTAATTTCTTAATGTGGTGTACCACAGTGATTGATTTGTGGCTATTGCAAAATACTTGAATACCTGGGATAAATCCCACTTGATCATGGTGTATAATCCTTTTAATGTGTTGTAGGGTGCTGTTTGCTAGTATTTTGCTGAGAAATTTTGTGTCTATGTTCATCAATGATACTGGTCTATAATTTTCTTTCTTTGTGGTATCTTTGTCTGGTTTTGGTATCAGGATGCTGGTGTCCTCACATAATGATTTTGGGAGTATTCCTTCCTCTGCAATTTTTTGGAAGAGTTTGAGAAGGATAGGAGTTACCCTTTCTGTAAATGTTTGATAGAATTCACCTGTGAGGCCATCTGGTCCTGGACTTTTGTTTGTTGGGAGTTTATAAATCAAAGCTTCAATTTCAGTACTTCTGATTTCTCTGTTTGTATTTTCTATTTTCCTGGTTCAGTCTTGGGAGATCATACCTTTCTAAGAATTTGTCCATTTCTTCTAGGTTGTCCATTTTCTTTGCATATACTTGCTTGTAGTAATCTCTCATGATCCTTTGTATTTCTGTGGTGTCCATTTTGACTTATCATTTTTCATTTCTAATTTTATTGGTTTGAGCCTTTTTTTTGATGAGTCTGGCTAAAGTTTTATTAATTTTATTTATGTTTTCAAGGAACCAACTTTTGGTTCATTGATCTTGTCTATTATTTTCTTAGTCTCCATTTCATTTATTTCTGCTCTGATCTTTATAATTTCTTTCCTTTTACTAACTTTGGGTTGTGTTTGTTCTTCTTTCTGTAACTGCTTTTGATGTAAGATTAGGTTGTTTATTTGAGGTTTTTCTTGTTTCTCAAGGTAAGATTGTATTGCTGTAAACTTCCCTCTTAGAACTGCTTTTGAAGTGTCTCATAGGCTTTGGATCATCTTGCTTCCATTTTCATTTGTCTATAGTTATTTTTTGATTTCCTCTTTGATTTCTTCCTTAATCCATTGGTTGTTTAGTCGCATATTGTTTAGCCTGCACTTCTTTGTGTTTTATTTTTACATTTTTTTTCTTCTAGTTGATTTCTAATCTCATAGTGTTGTGGTCAGTAAAGATGCTTGATATTTCAATTTTCTTAAATTTACCAAGACTTGCTTTGTGGCCCAGCATGTGGTCAATCCTAGAGAATGTTGCATGTGCACTCTAGTCTATTTTGTCTGATATGAGAAGGTGTATTCTGCTGCTTCTGGAAGGAATGCTCTGTAAATATCAGTTAGGTCTGTCTGCTCTAATGTGTCATCTTAGACCTGTGTTTTCTTATTGATCTTCTGTCTGGATGATCTGGCCACTGATGAAAGTGGGGTGTTAAAACCTCCCACTATTATTGTGTTTCTATCAATTTTTCTTTTATGGCTGTTAGTATTTGCCTTATATATTGAGGTGCTTCTAAGTTGGGTGCATTTATATTTACAATTGTTATATCATCTTCTTGGATTGATCCTTTGATCATTGTGTAGTGAACTACTTTGTCTCTTGTAACAGTCTTTATTTTAAAGTCTATTTTGTTAGATATGAGTATTGTTACTCCACCTTTCTTTTAATTTCCACTTGCATGGGATTACCTTTTTCCATCCCCTCGCTTTCAGTCTATATCTGTCCTAAATCTGAAGTGGGTGTCTTATAGACAGCATATATATGGGTCTTGTTTTTGTACCCATTTAGACAGTTTATGTCTTTTGGTTTGAGAATTTAATCCATTTACATTTAAGGTAATTATTGATATGTATGTTCTTATTGCCCTTTTCTTCTTTTTTCTCTCTTTTTTTATTTTGATCTTTATTGGAGTACAATAGCTTTACACTGTTGTGTCAGTTTTCACTGTACAACAAAGTGAATCAACAGTATTTATACATATATCCCCATATCCTCTCCCTCTTGTGCCTCCCTCCCAAGCATCCCTCCCACCCTCCCTATCCCACCCCTCTAGGTCATCACCAATAATCAAGTTGATCTCCTTGTGTTAGGCAGTTGCTTCCACTAGCTATCTATTTTACATTTGGTAATATATAAATGTCAATACTACTCTTTTACTTTGCTCCAGCTTCTCCTTCCAACTTCCCCATGTCCTCGAGTCTGTTCTCTACCTCTGTTTTTCTTATTCTTCCTCTACCACTGAGTTCATCGATACCATTTTTTTAGATTCCATATATATGAGTTAGCATACACTATCTGTTTTTCTCTTTCTGACTTACTTCACTCTGTATGACAGACTCTAGATCCATCCACCTCACTACAAATAACTCAATTTCATTCCATTTTATGGCTGAGTGATATTCCATTGTATATAGGTGCCACATCTTCTTTATCCATTCATCTGTTGATGGGCATTTAGGTTGCTTCCATGTCCTGGCTATTCTAAATAATGCTGCAGTGAACATTGTGGTAGATGTATCTTTTTGAATTATGGTTTTCTCTGGGTATATGCCCAGTAATAGGATTGCTGGGTTACATGGTAGTTCTATTTTTAGTTTTTTAAGGAATCTCCATACTGTTTTCCATAGTGGCTGTACCAATTTACATTCCCTTCAACAGTGGAGGAGGGTTCCCTTTTCTGTGCACCCTCTCCAGCATTCACTGTTCCTAGATCTTTTGATGATGGCCAATATGACTGGTGTGATGTGATACCTCATTGTAGTTTCGATTTCTGTAATGATTAGTGATGTTGAGCATCTTTTCATGTGTTTGCCATCTGTATGTCTTCTTTGGCGAAATGTCTCTTCATGTCTTCTGCCCATTTTTGGATTGGGTTGTTTGTTTTTTTGATATTCAGGTGCATGAACTGCTCATCTATTTTGGAGATTAATCTTTTGTCAGTTGCTTCATTAGCAAGTATTTTCTCCCACTCCAAGGGTTGTCTTTTCAGCAAATTTATGGTTTCCTTTGCTGTGCAAAACCTTTTTTAAATTTCAATAGGTCCCATTTGTTTATTTTTGTTTTTATTTCCTTTACTCTAAGAGGTGGGTCAAGAAATATTTTGCTGTCATTTATGTCATGGAGTATTTTGCCTGTGTTTTACTCTAAGCGTTTTATAGTATCAGGCCTTACATTTAGGTCTTTGATCCATTTTTAGTTTACGTTTGTGTATGGTGTTAGGGGATGTTCTAAATTTGTTCTTTTATGAGTAGCTGTCCAGTTTTACCAGCACCACTTATTGAAGAGGCTGTCTTTTCTCCATTGTATATTCTTGCCTCCTTTGTGAAACATAAGGTGGCCATATGTACATGAGTTTATCTCTGGGCTTTCTATCCTGTTCCATTGACCTATATTTCTCTTTTTGTGCCTGTACCATATTGTCTTGATTACTGTAGCTTTGTAGTATTGTCTGACGTCAGGGAGCTTGATTCCTCCAGCTCCATTTTTTCTTCTCAAGATTGCTTTGGCTATTTGGGGTCTTTTGTTTCACTGTAATGTTTTGATATAGCAATTTGCATATAAACAAGAATTTTTTATGTTGTGGTCTTCTAATTTCAAATGCACTTCCAATATCTTGCATCTGTACTCACCTTTTCTCACAATTTCTGGTTTTGATATCATATTTGTGTACAGATGATTTTCTAACTTTACTGTCTGTTTTCTTTTACCAATGAGCTTTTCTGTTAGCAGTTTTCTTGTTTCTACTTGTGACCTTTCCTTTTCCACCTAGAGATGTTCCTTTAGCATTTGTTGCAAAGCTGATCTGGTGGTGCTGAATTGTCTTAGCTTTTGCTTATCTGTAAAGCTTTTGATTTCTCCATTGCATCTGAATGAGAACCTTGATGGATACAGTATTGTTGGTTGTAGGTTCTTTCCTCTCATCACTTTAAATATATCATGCCACTCCCTTCTGTTCTGAAGAGTTTCTGTTGAGAAATAAGCTGATAACCTTATGGACTTTCCCTTGCATATTATTTGTTGCTTTTCCCTTACTGTGTTTAATATTTTTTTCTTTGTCTTTAATTTTGGTCAGTTTGATTACCATGTATCTTGGCGTGTTCCTCCTTGTGTTTATCCTGCCTGGGACTCTTTGTGTTTCCTGGACTGTTTTCTTTCCCATATTATGAAAGTTTTCGACTATTATCTTTTCCAATATTTCCTCAGGTCCTTTCTTGTTCTCTTCTGCTTCTGGGACCCCTATGACATGCATATTAATCCATTTGACATTGTCTCAGAGGTGTTAGACTGTCCTTGTTTCTTTTCATTCTTCTTTATTTATTCTGTTCTGTGGGAGTGTTTTCCACCACTCTGTCTTCCAGGTTACTTATCCATTCTTCTGCCTCTGTCACTTGGCTATTGATTCCTGCTAGTGTATTTTTCATTTCAATTATTGTATGATTCATCTTTGTTTGCATGTTTTTAGTTCTTCTAGATCTTTTTTAAACATTTCTTGCACCTTCCTGATCTCTGCTTCCATCCTTTTCCTGAGATCTTGGATTATTTTTACTCTTATTACTCTGAATTCTTTTTCTGGTAGATTGCCTGTCTCCACTTCGCTTAGTTGTTTTTCTGGGGTTTTATCTTGTTCCTTCATCTGGAACATATTCTGCTGCCATCTCATTTTTTCTCACTTTCTTTGATGCAGTTTCCATTCTGCAGGCTGCTGGCTTGTAGTTTTTCTTGCTTCTGCTGACTGCCCCCTGGTGGATGTGGCTCTCTAAGAGGCTTGTGCAGGTTTCCTGGTGGGATGGTCTGATTCCTGCCCAGTGGTGTGTGGAGCTGGGTCTTTTCCCTTTGGCAGGTAGGGCCATGCCAAATGGAGTGTCTAGAGGGCTCTGGGCTCAGAGAGACTTTAGGCCTCCTTTCTGCTAATGGGTATGCCTGTGTTCCTGCCCTGTTGGTTGTTTGGACTGAGGTTTCTCAGCCCTGGAGCCTGTAAGCTTTTGGGTGAGGTCAGGTCTCAAGAAAATGGCAACCTCCAGGAGGGCTCATGCCAATGAGTAATCCTGATAACTGCCATTGCTAGTGTCTTTGTCCGCACTGTGAGTCACAGCCACCCCTCCCCCACACAGGAGCCCATCCAATACTAGCATGTAGGTCTGTCCTAGCCTCTTATGAGGTCACTGTTTTATTCCTTGGGTCATCGTCTGCACTGGACCTTGTGTGTGCCTTTCAAGAGTGGAGTTTCTTTTCCCCCCAGTCCTGTAGAATTCCTGCAGTCAAACCTCACTGGCCTTCAAAGCCAGATTCTCTGGGGGCTCCTCCTCCTGTTGCCAGAACCCCAGGCTGGTGAGCCTGATGGGGGGCTCAGAACTTTCACTCTTGTGGGAGAAATCTTGTGGTATAATTTTTCAGCTTGTGGGTCACCTGCCTGGTGGTTTTGGGATTTGATTTTATCTTGACTGTGCCCATCCTACCATCTTGTTGTGGATTCTTCTTTGTTTTTAGATGTAGGGAATCTATTTTGGTAGGTTCCAGCATTTTTTTTTTCAATGGTTGTTCAGCAGTTATTAATGATTTTGGTGTTTTCATAAGAAGCAGTGAGCTCATCTCCTTCTACTCCGCCATCTTGTCTCATACATTTTTGCTTTTTGTTGAAGTTCTCACCATGTTCTTTCATTCTCCTAAGCATCTTTATGACCATTATTTTGAATTATTTACTAGGCAAGTCCCTTATCTTCATTTTATTAAGGACTTTTTCTGGTGTTTTATCTTGTTCTTTTGCTTAGAACGTATTCCTCTGTTTCATTTTTTGGCCCTCTGTGTTGGTTTCTATTCATGAGATAAAGCAGCAAACTGTGCCAGTCTTAACACAGTAGCCTTGTATAGGAGCTGAAACCTATCATTCAATCTTGCCCTTCATCTTGTTTGTTTCTCAATCTTTTGTGATTGTCCAAGAATCCTATTATATTTTTTATAATTATTTTCTTTTTATTTTTTTGGTTAAAATTCTATTTTCTTTCTTTCTTTTTTTTAGATTTATTTATTTATTTTATATTTGGCTGCATTGTGTCTTCACTGCTGCACATGGGCTTTCTCTAGTTGTGGCGAGTGGGGGCTACTCTTCATTATGGTGTGCTGGTTTCTCATTGTGGTGACTTCTCTTGTTGCAGAGCACAGGCTCCAGGTACATGAGCTTCAGTAGTTGCAGCATGTGGGCTCAGTAGTTGTGGTGCATAGGCATAGTTACTCTGCAGCATGTAGGATCTTCCTGGCCTGGGGCTCAAACCCATGTCCCCTGCATTGGCAGGTGGATTCTTAACCACTGCACCACCAGGGAAGTCCCTCTTATTATATTTTTAATAGCTCCCAGTAGTTGAGAGTGTGCCAAGACCTGTAAGTGCCCCAAAGAGGCACAGGCTGATTTGTAGTCAGATTCTCAGCAGCCTTTAAAGTATGCAAATATATAGTCTGGTGAGACTGAAATTCTAATTCCTGCTGGCCACCAGGGCTGGGAAGCCTAGAGTTTTTCCCTGGCATCAGCCACAAAAATCAGAGTGCCAATAAGGTTATAAACTCCTTTCTGGGATATAACAGTGAGGTAGAGAAAGGCAGAGGGAGAGCACTAAGATGATGTTCACCAACCTCTGTTCCTTTGAGTAACTTATTAGGCCACTAGAGGTGTGCCAGACCAGAAGCCTTTTCCTCAAGCTGAAGCTACAGGACAAGCAAATAGAACTTTTTCACAGAAAGACCAATGATATGTTTCTGTCTGCTGTCCATGTAGTCCCCTGGATGTGGTAGCTGGCCATAAACTTTCTCTCTGATTATTACATTCTTGTGGGAACCAGGAACACAAGCCCAACTTGTCACTAGAGCAAGGCAATCAAGTGGTTTCCCATAGATGGCAGCTTCAATGATTGGGGCGTCACTAATAAAAATGGGGGCACAATGCTCGTGTAAAAATTCCACTCTGGGAGATACTAGTGCTCTGAAATGTGGTAGAGGGGAATCACAAAGATGGTGCCCACTGGTTAGAGCAAGGCAGAGGGAGAGTGGAGAGATGGTGCCAGCTAAAAACCAAAAGAACAACAACAAAACAAACAAACAAAACCAAAAGAAACAGAAAAAGTAAAACAGAAAAGATCTTTTTGTTTAACAAAAGCGCTTATAGTTTAAAAAATATGGCTTCTGCTGGCTGGAGAAAAGCAGAGGAAGAGCATAAAGGTAGTGACTACCAGCCTCCATTCCACCGGCCTCCATTTCAGAAAGTATCCCAACAGGCACTTAAATATGTGTTAAATTCGATCACTGCCCCTTAGGCTGACACTTTAAGGTAAGCAAATAAACCTCATTGACTGAAAGTTTGAGTGCTTTTCCAATGGTTGTCTCTGCACTGGGTACTAATATGGGTGAACCCATGCATGTGTCCTTTAAGAATCATTTCTCAGTTCCCTATAGCCTTGTGGGTCTTCTGGATGTGAGCCTGTTGCCTTTTAAAGTTGCACATCTCAAAAGTTCCAGTGCTTAATCTGGGGTTCATACCCTTCACTCCATAAGCAGAGGTTCCATGTTTTGAGTTTCCTTCTTATTGTGGGTGCTACACTGGAGTGGGGTTTATGGCCATTTTGTGTCTCAGCCTTCCCTACCTGCTTTGAAGTAGTCTTTTTCTTGTTTGCCTAATGTCCAGTTGTCACTCAGCTAGCTTTTTCTGCTTTTCCACATAGGAATTTTTTTCATATGCAGCTGTAGAATTGGTGTGTCTGTGGGAGGAGGTGAGTTCATGATCTTCCTACATCTCCATTTTGAACTGCCCTCATCCCACTGCCCTGCAGATTTTTAAATTTTATACTTTTTTTTTTTGTCCCCTGGGCCCTTCCTGGGTCTTTGGTTTTGTGTCTATCATTAATGTTGGAAATGTTTCAGCTATTACTACTTCAAATATTACTACTTCAAATATTACTTCTGTTTAGTTCTTACTTTCTTCTTTTATTACCTTTGTGTATATGTTATGCCTTTTGTAATTGTCCCACTTTTCTTGTATATTTTGTTCTGTCTTTTTCATTCTTTTTTTCTTTGGGCTTTTCAGTTTGGAGAATTTCTATGGACATATCTCCAAGGTCACTGATTCACTCTTCAATCATTTCCAGTCTACTAAAAGGCCCATGAAAAGTATTTTTAAAATCTCTATTACAGCCATATCTTAGTCTGATTCCATTGCTTGCTTTGTCTTTTCAGACAGTGTTTTTTCATGTCTTTTAGCATGATTTGTAATTTTTTGGGTAGATAACCAGAAGTGATATGTCTAGTAAAACAAACTGAGTTAAATAGAGGTTTTATGTTTATCTGTCTAGGAGTTAGGCTGGATTTACTATTTTCCATCATAACTGTTAACCTCCAAGGCTGAAATTTCCTTTGGTGTCCTTGTTTTTGTATCCCCTGTTGTCTTTGTGTTTCTCCGGAGACTCTTTCTTAAATAAGTCTGATACTTGTAGTTCTTTCAGCTCTAATCCCCTGTTACTATGCAGAAGCCTGATTAATGTATTGTTAAGGTACAAAGAGAGGAGAGTCATTTTGTAGTTTTGTGATTAGGTCTCAGTTTTTTAGTGAGCCTGTTTCCCTCGGCTGTGACATTCGTCAGTTATTGTCAGCTTTTTTTCCCTCCTTATGTGAGGCAAGAAACCTAGAGTGGGTTGAAACTGGGTGTTCCACTTATCCCAGATTAGTTATGCTCTGGTAAACCCAAGTTGATTATGCTCTGGCAAAATAGTTTCCCTTGAGGGTAGGATTTTGTTAAGGAGAACAGAGTATTCAAGGCATATTTCACAATGGCTTATTTCACCCTCCCCTACTTGGAAACATGAGGGAATTTTTCTCTGATCTCTACCCTGAGAACCTGTGAAGCCCCTGGATGTAAACCTCACAAATGTGTGGTGGCCCGCTTAAGATTGCACTCCTCTCGACTTTTTTTAGCTTTCAAGCTTTTCCTTTCTAAGTCACCAACTTTTGTCAATCAAACTTTGGGTTTTCCAACCAGTACTGTCTCCAGTGCTGTTTCTGGTCCTGGGTTTCTGCTTCTGGTAGGCTGTGATTCTCTGTATTCATTTGTGTCTCAAATTTTGGGGGTAGCAGCTTGCACTGTGACCTTGATTCTCTGCTGGATCTAAGAAGAATTCTTGACTTTCAATTTGTTCAGCTTTTTTCTTATTGTGGTGATGGGCTTGTCAACTTTCACATTCTTTACATATCAGACCAGAAGTTGTAAGTTAGTTTTTTTTCTGTATATTTTTTCCTGATACCAGAAAAGAAAACTTTAACTTACTAGACTAGTTCTTCTCTTTGCTGTCTCAGGAAGTAGTGAGTTCCTTGTCATTTAAATGAGGGGCTAAATAGCCACTTGGCAGAAAGCTCTAGAGAGGACTCAAAATATGGGAATCTGGGCTCTGTGGCCTCTAAGTCTCCTTCCAATTACCAGATTGTAGGACTCCTAATTAGTTAAAATGTTAAAAAGTTATTTGTAGACACTGTAAAGGTGATTATAATAGGTTTCTACTTCCAAAATACCATTTGTAGTATTGAGGGATAGCTTGATAAGCAAGATTTTATGGTTATACATCTTCTTTATTCCAGAATTGGGGATTCCAGAGCTTTAGTTCTAGAAACCTCCATCTTTGTTCAACTTATTTTGTTCGGGGCTGAGTTGGGGCTGAGGGTATAGAGATAAGGCCCACAGGGAAGCTGGCTCATGTTGCCAAAACTCACCAGAGAAGAATTCTTTTTTTTACCAGAAAGCCAATTGAATACTTTATAGTCAAAATGGAATAGCCAAGAAGATGGATATTCTTACTGGCCAGTCAGTAATTTTTTGTTTGATAAGGAAGCTAGGAAAACAAATGGATACCTTAAGGTTGATTGATGAATACAGTTGATTAGGGAGCAGACTGCACAAACTAAGCAGAATCTACTGTCATACATCTGCGTGCTCCCTTGAGTGCTCCTGGTACATGCTCTACCAATATCACCTCCAGTTGCTCTTTTCAAGCATTTCAAGTTGCTTCTTGAGGTTTTCTAATGACATGAACACTCACATTAAGTGTCCCTAATTATTCCACCCCTGAGAAAAGCCCATTGTTTTCTGTTGATAGGCTAGTTTCTAATCTCTAATTTTCTTGAATCAAAGAGTTTTAGGCTTCTTCCAATATTCTGGCAAAGTTAGAATATAGATTGTTGGCAGGATCCTTCCAAACCAGAAGAAGAAAGGGTAGATTGTCAAGATCTTAGTTACATGAGTACTTAGTATGATAGCATAGGGGGAAAAGACACAGACTCAGAAATCATGTCCCACAGGGCTATAGGATCTGCTTTGGAATGCTCTTATAATTAGATTTGAATATATTATATTTAATAATTATATTTAAATAAAAAATGATATGTGTGTAAAAAAAATGATATGTGTGAAGAGTTGTTGTGGTGATACTCTAAGCAATGACTTTTCCCCTACAGATGAATGAAATAACCAAATCTTATGCTGAAGAACAACACCATTATCTAGTAAAAATGAAAACCACAAAGAATGGTGAAAGGGGATAATCTTCTTTGTTTTCATTGTCAATTGAAGTTTATTTTTAAAGGGGAGACTAAAATTAGGTAGTAATTTGAATTACTCTTTGCTAAAGTTATGAAAAGAAGAAAATTTTTTTATGAGTGGTTGGACATTATTTTTAAATTTTAAGTTTTCAGTGTCTCTTTGTCTTCAAGTGACCATTAATCTTTCAAGTTAGCAAAGTCATAGATAACCACCATACCAAAGCAAAAGTAGTGTGAGTATTTGGGAGGAATGAAAATGGTCATTTTTATCTACCTAGAGTGCAGTGAAGAGCTGGTAATAGAAAACCTTTATTTTTCCCTTTGAAAAATATAACTTTCTTTGCCAAAAGTGTAGTTTCCCATAAGGCCAATTTAGTTGTGCTAAATTTCCAAGGTTGTTCTTGTGACATATAAAACATTTCCTAGATCAAATGCCTAGCTATCAAGAGAAACTGTAAAGGTCGATGTTTGAGGTTACAAATTTAAATGTCAGTTGAGCAAATGTTCTATATAAACCTGTTTGATAAAATTTAAGTTATGCTTTTGTAATTTAGAATAGAAATATATTCTTGTCATTTAGTAGAATTATAACAGAGGGAATTATATGAAGGGATTCTATATAGTGCAAAGAGAAATAATGAACAAATTAATGAGGAATTAGAATTTCTCTTGTGACACCTAGGGTAATAGATCTAGGATGGGTCAAAGAAAATGTTTTGGATTTGGCCTCTCAGAAACATTGTGCTATTTTAGAGTTAAGCAAACACTATTTAACCCAGCTTTTGAACATAAAATAGAATAGAACAAGTGAGGGTTTTTGTTTTTTTTTTTTGCACCTCCAGTGTAATGATGCTACTAAAAAGGGCCCATAAATTTACCTTGCTCTTAGATCTAATCTCGCCTTTCAAGCTTCTGAATTTTCCATGGTTGGAGTCACTAGAGGGTTAATAGGAGATAGCTATTGAGAGATATATTAAATTGTCTCAGAAAGTCATTTTAAAGTCAATTAAAATGCAAAATCATGTCACTAGAGTGAAAAGCCAGAAGATTTTGACAACCAGAAAAACCAAAGTTTGCACTCTGAGTACATAAAACCATTTTATGTTTATTCTAGAGAGTAATATACAAAGCATTGCTTTATGATATGAAATTATTTTTTCAGATACAGAAAACATATTGAGTGAACAAAATAAAAACTAAGTGTATAATAAAAGAGAGCTTTGATAGCTGATGAGGTTTGAAAGGACCATTGGAGACCAGAGGAATGAGCTTGAAGACATGGCATGTTAATGCCACAGCATATTATATAGCCATTAGAAATTATAAATATTAAGGTCTTTTTAATGTCAAAGTTCTAAGGTAATTTACAACATGCCTAAGATGTTCTTCTAAATAAAATCACAGACTTTAGGTCACGGTTCCTGTAATTTAAAAATTTAAGCATGTAGTTTAATTAAACCTGGTTTTAAAAAAGAACAAACAAATCATTAAAAAACCCTTGCTTTTTCGCCTCCTTATATTTTGAAGATGTTAAAAGGTTTAGCAGGATAGCATAGTAAATTAAGAAATTAGGAGTTCTGGAGTCAGACTGCCTAGATTTGAATTCTGATTCTGATGCTTACCAGCTGTCTGACATTAGGTTAAGTTATTTAACCTCTTTGTACCTCGGTTTTTAAATCAGCAAAACAGGGATAATAATGGTACCTATCTCACAGGGCAGTTGTAAGCACTAAATGAACCAATACAGATAAAGTAATTAAACAGAGTCAAAGCTCATTGAATGTTAGGCACCATAATTTAAAGGCATAATTTTCAACGTCAAGGAATTGATAATTTCACAAAGTAATTATTCCATTTTGGGAGAAAATGCTAATATATCTGGAAAAATTAGGAAAGAATTGAGTGCAAAACAGTATGGTATAGGCTATAAATACATATAATATTAAAGAAGAATAAATTCATGGTGAACTTGTAGGTGATTGAAGTATGGTATGTTTCTGTGTGGGAGGAAGTGGGACTGTGGCTGGAAGTGAGAACACAGGCAAAAACCTGGAGGTAGAAATAAATAAGATTCTTTTATGTGTGATAGATTTTAACTATGGCCATATTTTGTTCTAATTCTTTCAGAATTGAGAATCCATGTAGCAAATATGATTCAGTATGTTTTAGTAACAAAACCATTTCTAAATACTCTAGTGTGATAAATTATTTCACACTATATACTTTTAAGGTAAAACTTTAACATGTGTGTGTTAAAATATGTATGTATACTATGATCATATTTGAGTTTCAAATATGCCCTGTAAGAAAGGCAGGACAAGTATTATATTATTCCCACTTTACAAGTGATGAAGCTGAGAATCAGAGTTTATGTCACTTGCTTTAAATTTCACTATTAGTAAATAATAGAGATCTGATTAGCATCCAAGTCTTCTGGCTTTCTATGTAGTGTTCAACCACACTATACTTGTTGAATAGCAGAAAGCTTAGTAAATGAGAAATGAGGACTGACTTTATGATAAATATTACATTTGATCTTTGTCAAGCAAGAAAAAAAATATAGGGTAAAAGTGAAGATACTTTTACCTGTATAAATCTATGGTATGTTAAAAATAAATGGGTACCAGTTATTACTATACCTTAGAGATCCTTTCTCTTTATCTTTCAAGTTTTCTTTCTAAGGGATTGCAACATTAGAAGTGAAGTTGAGATTACATATATGTGGCAGATTCAGACAGAACTTCTCCCTCCCTAGCTTTTCTTTTTTTTGCCATTATCATTTAGTTCCTCTGAGATAATGCACTTTTTGAAACAGAATTAAAGAACAGACTACACTTCAGCAAAAGCTTGCCCATGAACATTATATTTCAGCCATAATCAAGCTGTTGCTGTCTTAAGAAGAAAGCTTCCACTGTAATATAAAAATCATTGTAAACATATCCTTGGTATTCCTGTCAATGAGACAATATAAGTAAAAAGTAAAAAATAATAACAAAGCTTATAGTTAACTTCCACTCATAAATGCACAGAGCAAAATCTCTTACATATAGTTTTACACATATGCATGAATATATGTATGTCTTAAAAATTTGCAATAGCAACATTCAAAATTTTATTCAGAGACCAGTTGCAGTTAATTTTGATCCCAGTAATAAGTGTGTAGAAAAGTAGACCCCCTTTCTTCTTCTTTAGATACATTTTTAATTACTTCCGTTCATATATGTTAGTGCCAGTTGTCTGGTTTCTTAAGGAAGGATTGTATGTCATGTAGGGAGAGAATTCCATATAAGAACCTCAATGAGCAACAAAAACTTCACTATACTTTTTTGGGGGCCTTAAGGCAAAAGCAGAAGAAAATTGGAAACAAACTGGCTTTTGATCAGGTTTATCTTCCTCAGTTTCCAGATTGTACATTGAATGGAGCCTTTAGGGCCATTTGACTGAAGACTAGGGTTTTCTAACAGTTGCACATTTTCTTTTGGGAGAAATGGTCATACTTTGCCTAGCCAGTCAATACTACAAAGAAAGGGTAATAGTACATTTCATGTAGCTTTTGGGTCATTCCAGTTCTCATCTGATGTCATGCATGCAAAGGAATATGTTAGAATCACTGAGAAAACTATTAGCTATATTTATATCTTAAAAAGCTAGGTCTTATCCCTTGTAAAGCTTTTATTTGTGGGAGAAAACCTTGATCTCAGACCTACTTTTTACAGTGCCAAGATATAAATATTCTTCACTTTTAGGTGAATGATCAAAAAACCACTAAATTATAATTTAGTTCATAGATGTGGACTGAAGTTTTAACATTTAAATTATATCTTTAGGACCTCTAATAATATGGATTCATAAATGAGATAGATTTATTACACGTTCAGCTAAGTATTTGTAAGTTATTAATGGTAATTTTTATTTTTATTGTGAATGATTTGAGAACATACTCATTTGGGAATCATCAAAGATGGATTTAAACTATTCTTTATATATTTCTTCTCCTTTTTCTGGCAGGGAGGTCTTCTTCTTGGGTACATAAGTCAGACTGGATAAAGAATGCTTTCTAAATGTAGACAGCCTTCTCCTAAAGTTCCCCCCTGAAAAGAAATATAGGAGAGGGTCAAAGCAACAATTTGATGCAGCCAGAGACAAAGTTATGACCACTGACTTTTGCATTCTAAGGACAGAATCACAGGGTTTAGTTTCATTGTGTAAAAAATGAAGGTGTATGGTGCGTTGAATATGATATGGCATGAAGCTGATCAAAAAGGCAGCTGTCACAACTATGATCATTCCTATAGCCTTTTTACGACTTGATAGATGTTTCTTCATTGAATTTTTTAGTAAGGTCAAAATGATCATTGTGTAACAGACAATTATAATAACAAAAGGAATGATAAATCCAAAAAATAATGACACATAATGCAAGACCAAGACATGATATTTAGCTTGATTGTCCTGTGGAGGCTCAAAGCACTTGGTATTGTTCTTTTCATCTTTGTAAGATGTGGACATTAAAAATGGAGAACTAGTCAAAATCACAAAAATCCAAATACCAACACACACAAACTTGGCTTTTTTCTGTGTAACCAAATTAATGTTCTGGACTGGGAAAACAATTGCGATGCACCGGAAAAAGCTCATGGCTGTCATAAAGAAGATGCTACAATAGAGGTTGACATACAAGGCATAGGTGCTAAGGCGGCACAAAAAGTCACCAAAGAGCCAAATGCCTTTGTGAACATAATAGACCACACGGAGAGGCAGTGTGCACACGCACAGTAGATCTGCTACTGCTAAATTAATCATGTATACTTGGTAGGCTGACGTCTCATGATATGTTTTTATGAGGACATAGAGCACAAAGCCATTGCCAAAGAAGCCCACAACGGAGATCATGGAGTACAAGGTGGAATACACTTGATTGCGGAAGTCATCAATAGTGTCATTGCATGTGTTATTACTGGAAGAAGATACTGTCAGATTTCCAACTCCATCCATGTTTCTCTAGGAATGTCTTCTTGGTGCCTAAAATGTACATAAAAAATCTTGTCAATTTTTACTTGACCATAAATTATAGGAAGTACTAAGATTTCACTTTATAGTGTCACTATGTATATTTTTTGACCACTGCAGGAAGAAAGAGTGGTGGGGCAATGAGGAGGGATTCATCTGGACCTTGCCCCCGGGAGGAGGGCTGGGGTCCTATAGGCACCCAGTGAACTCCTTTACCCCCTTTTCCCACCCATGTTTACCTGTTGGACTTCTTAATCTTCAAGAACTAGCTAAAACAGCTATGCCTTATTTTAAGTCATATTACTCCAGTACTATTCTGTAAATCTTCCTTTTAAGTGGGTTTGTTTTTTAATTGGAGAAAAGTTTTAAAGATAGTAGGTTCATAAATATGAGTATCTATCTATGTATCATCTATCTATCTATCATCTGTCATCTATCTATCATCTATCATCTATCTATCTATCATCTATCTAATCTATCATCTATCTATCTATCATCTATCTATCTTCCATCTATCTAATCTATCTATCATCTATCAGTATCTATCTATCATTTATTTATCTATTGGAAGAGCTCTGAATTCTTTTGGAGAATAAATTCTGGATGAAAATGGTCGGTTCCCCCCAAAAGTCTTCCTAAGTAACATCTGCTAGGTGATGCTTATACCTAGGGAAAATAATTAAATTTGTTATCACTGGAACTCATTCTCTGGGGGAGAATCTTAATCTAGAACATGGTGGACTCTATTCAGAACCACAGAACACCAAGGCTGGGGAAACTTTAGTAGCCATCCAGTTATTTTAATGGGGGGAAAAAGGTGAAATACGATTCAAAAATCTGCACCTTAGGTTAAGACTCTAAGGAGAGATGCAGCATAACTAGTTGGAATATACTTTCTGGGTGAGGATATTGTTGTAGCTGATCATCCTTATTCTCTTCCTAGACTTATACACAAAGCCTTACTGTTCAATAATAAATGGTCATCTCTCATATAGCAAGAGGTTGTTACTTGGTCTAACCTAGTTCAGCTTTATCAGGGAAGTCAACAAGCTCTGATCAGAGAGGGCTAGGGATGAGGTAATGTGGAAGTAGTGATTTCTTTAGTCTTCCTCCAGATTCTTTTATTCTTTAAGAAGGTGGTAACAACTCATCAATATAGAATATGGTGGATAATCTTTGATTGAAATCTGATTTGTTGGCCTTTTACACAGCTCTTTCCCCCTGGTAAGAGAGGGTTTGGGGTTTGTAAGGTGGGAAGATTGCTTGAGCATGCAAGAACTGTTAGCAGTGGAAGAGACTGATCTAGTCTCTGCATTAGGGATACAGCTATGGTTGTGGTTGTAGGTGGGATATAACTTCCCAGGTTTACAACTGCTAACAATTATATTTGCTGTGAGGATGTGTTATCAATCCATTTCTCCATCCCAGCTAATTCTATTTTTTTCCTTTCATTAAAAATGTCATCATTGGGAGTTCCCTGGTGGCCTAGTGGTTAGGATTCTGGGCTTTCACTGCCTCAGCCCGGGTTCAGTCCCTGGTTGGGGAACTGAGATCCCACAAGCATAACAGTGTGGCCAAAAAGTTCATTATTTTCTACCAAGAACAGTTGGTATACAGTAAAAAATTGAAGATGAATCATTCTGAGGGTATATATCTAAGATCATAGAGAAAAATTAGTTCATTATTCCCAACCTTTGCATTATTTCTCAGTTTGCCTTACAGTTACCTGCCTCTTTCACCATTGGTTTTCTAAACTCAGGTGCAATTGTGGAGGAAAGAGAAACTGCCTAAACTTATTCTAGCCCTGTATTGGGATTCCCCCAAATCAGACAGTGTTAGCCTGTGAGGCACTAGATGGTGCTGTTGAGATTTTTGATATAACCTTTGTTTTAAAAACCACACTTGCCAGATATTAGATAATTACCATCTGTCCTTCCTACCATCACCAACTCTCACTATATCCTGTTACAAACTCTTTCCAGAATAATTTTCTATACATTGTAGCTTCTAATTATCTCATGTTATTGCTCAAAAAAACCTTTGATGGTCCTTCAGAGTCTTCAGAATAAAATCCAGACTTCTTGGCCTGATATTTGAGGCTCTCTACAGTCTGGTTGCAACTGGACTTTCCTAGCTTCTCTCTCACTTCTTCCCTTTGCACACCCTATAGTTCAATGAAACAGCTAGTTTTACTATATCAGGGACATGCACTACACGTTTTCCCACCTGCCTGTCTTTTTTCATGGTATTTCTTCTTCCTGAAATGCCCTTTCCTCTGTCTATGTGTATGCAAAAACTACCCATCTTTCAGCTCAAATTACACCTTCTTGACCAAGCTTTCCTTCAGCCTCCTTCCAAAGTAATTTCTATCTTTTCACTTCTAGGGAAATTTATTTTTATTTTATTATTTATTTATTTATTTATTTATTGGCTGCATTGTGTCTTTGTTGCTGCGTGCAGGCTTTCTCTAGTTGCAGCGAGTGGGGGCTACTCTTCAATGCAGTGTGCGGGCTTCTCATTGCGGTGGCTTCTCTTGTTGTGGAGCATGGGCTTTAGACGTGCAGGTTTCAGTAGTTGTGGCACGTGGACTCAACAGTTATGGCTCTCTGGCTCTAGAGCACAGGCTCAGTAGTTGTGGCACACAGGCTTAGTTGCTCTGCGGCATGTGGCATCTTTCCCGACCAGGGCTGAACCCGTGTCCCCTACATTGGCAGGTGGATTCTTAACCATTGCATCACCAAGGAAGTCCAGGGAAATTTAAATCTATCTTTCAGATCGATGATTTGAATGCATGTTATCTTCCCTCATAGACTTTCTGGTTGATATATAAAAGCATCTCACACAGGGTTAACACATATGTACTTTGCCCATAAGTGCTCATAAATGTTAATTGAATGAATGCGTAAATGAATGATGGAACAAGTTTATCATTTGAAAGTATTATTTATCATTCAAAACCACTTAAAATGATCTTTTCACTCCAATATAATTTAAAACTTTCCCAGCCTCAGAACCTAAAGTAGCTCTGTTGTTGCCTAAAGTATTAAGAAAGGCGCTAAATTATCACCTTAACTGTAAGATTAAAAAACACCCATATCTTGACAGAAATTAATCATTTGTTTATTTTACTTGCCTGTTAAATATTATAAATAAATGTGACATTCCCAGGTCTTTGAATGAAAGATGCCAAATAAAACCGATAAATAAATTAATGAAAAACAAAGAAATAGGTGATTTCTAGTCCCATTAATAAATTTCTCAGTCATTATCAAAATAAGCTTTCTTAGTAATTTTGATATTTACGTTCAATTGTTTATTTATAACTTAAGTCAAGTCAATGACTCAGGCCAAAAAGGGAAGATTTTAAAACTTTCAAACAAGTAATGAATCCTAGAGGGGTAGAGATCATTTAGTTCAAGCCACTCATTTTACAGATGATGGTTTTGCTTATCTTAAACAGCATTTAATTCATTTTTATAGAATGTACTGTCATGTCCCAATAATGAGACCTACACTATATGATACAGAGATGCTTAAAAACACATCCCTGCCTTTGAACAGCTCATAGAATGGTGAGAGTGAGGAGTGATGAGTGTGAAGAGTTTAAAATACAGTATGGTAAGAGCTATCTTAGCACAAAACAAATGGGCTATTAATTGATCCATATATGCAAGCAATAAACAAATGAAATTAATAGTGCAGATGATGAAGGAAGTTACTTTGTTAAGATAATTAGTAAGTTGAAAAAACAAAATTCATTTAGAAAATGGAGCCATACCTCTTTCTGACACTGCAGTACTGTTCACCAATGTTCTTGGTTAGTGATCAGTGGTCCTTATGATGTAATATCAGATGAAGCCTAAGCTGAAATCATAAAATTGAAGTTAATGACTTTAGAAGCAATCCAGAGGGTCATGGGAGATTAGCAGTTTTAAGCACAGATCCAGGGTGTGTGATGGGACATCAAAACTTTACTGACAGATTTAAAGCTAGTTATTGGATTCCATGTCTCGTTCTTTCCACTCCATTCATTTTTACATCCCCCAGGGGAAAATTTGGAATAAAGACCAGGGATGATCATACATGTTTTCTGCTCTATTCATCTAGCTTCTGTATCTACAGATGAACAGAATGTTATAAAAATTCTCTTCTCTCTACGAAACAATGATACTTTCCCTATTTTCTCTTCTAAATAGTTTGCTATAAAGTTCAAAGTGGAAATAACTTGGAACTTCATATCCAAGGATCTAGTTTGCTAGGAAGAGGAATTAGAACATTAAAAATATCAAGTATATCTGTCTGGGATGGTTTAGGGACAGTTTTACTCAAAGGAGTGATGACTTAGAGGACTTTGGACTCTTTTCCCTAAAAACTCATAATAATAGTTATGGTTTTTATCATTAATTTGGCATATATTATATACATTTGGAGATCAACTGTTTTATAGTTTGTACAGTTAACTTTTCATGAGTATATGTCTCTTCTACTAAACCATATCAGAAAATCTAACAAAGTATAACAAATCTCCAAGAAATGAGCAAAGAAGGGCTTTCTTGAAACAGTAGCAGCCTGGATACTTGTCTTCTAAATTTTTGTTGCCCTATGGCAATTTTCATCCCTGTCTGCAAGGACCCCAGAGGCTGGCCATTTTTCATTTATTTGTAGTCTAAGTGCCAAGAAAATAAACATCTTCTTCTAGATTATTCTTAGCAAGTATAAATAGGTTGGAACTTTCTAAAGGAACTCTAGTGAGAAAAAGGAAATCAAAAGCTGGTACAAGAGTATAAAGCAATTACATTCCAATAAAGAGCTTAAAAAATAAAGAAAATGCAAAAATATGAAACACAGACAAGTTTTAAAAGTAGGAACCTGAACCCACAGCTACGATACTGCTGTCTGAGTCCACCATGCACTCAGATAATCATTTTTTTCAGATCTTCTATAATTTCTTCTCTCTCTCTGAATTTTCCCTCCTCCCCCAGGAAAGGAGTTGACATTAGTAAGCTACTACTAGCAGTCTGAGAGAAGTATGGGTTGCAGATGGGAAATTACTCAGAGTTGACTTTTACATTTTGTTACTCATGCATTAAAACTTTTGGGGGGGGGGTTTAGCTTGTCTTAGGTCTCTGTAATCAATAAAGATGCACTGACTGAATATTTAATCATTTCAAATTTTGGAGTTATATGATTTCAGTCATCTCTCTATGTTGAAAATTAACTTTGGCTCTGTCACAGTTTTGTGTTTAGACAAAGCCTATATTTCTCCCCAGTGTGGAAAGAGAAAGTTTTTGAATTTCTAAGACCCATCCATGAAAAATGTAGCTTTACCAGGCTAATGTGCTAGTTATCCATGTCCATGGTAGCTGTGCAGTTACAATTTAGCCTACCTTGTACATGTGCAAGTGAGTAAAAGTCACATTGTCTGGGCAACAATGTAATGTTTCCCCAAGTTTGGGAGTTTAAGGTGTCTTCTATTGTTCCTTTAGAAATTCTGAGCTTTGCATGCAGCAGGCATTCAATACTCTTACTCCTTGCCTCTCTTTTCTTTTTTATTTACTTGAAATCTCTTGTCTCTGATAGCAGCTTCTGCCAAAATTGGATTCTACCATTCTTATCTGGGTGATTGGGTCAGGGAAGGTGAGGCAATAAAGTAAACGTGTTTGTATATAACTTTTGTGTTCAATTATATTTCAGGAGTTACTCAGATTTTTATTTGTCTCATATTAAGTCCATGTATATCTATCTACCTATCAATCATCTATTTATCTTTATCATCATCATATACCTACTCTATTTGCATCAGCCCTTAGCCTCTATTGACTCAAACTCCAGTGAACAAGTAAGTAAGAGTTCTAAGACCCAAGAATATAAGGTCCCAATTCATATACCATACACTTTATTGTTGCTGCAAGAAAACTACCTATGAATGAGAATGACTTATATACTGTTGTGCCAAGTGTGGTCCAGGTAGAGCTGGTGATCTATAAGCATCCCCAGGTAGTCCCCAGGCTAGTATCTTTTATTAAATGAAGATAGTAATAGTGCCTCCTTTTTGTTTCTATTCAAAGAAAAAGCCATTCCTGATCCTCAAACCCAATTTAATATTTCTTTCCTTTGAAGTTCTACATTATTTTGTTTGTACTTTCCTTGATAATTTTCATTTATTGTCTCATGTCATACTCATTCTGTGGTTATTCAACTTAAAGTTCGCCATTCTCCTTACCCCAGTCCCACTAGACTTAAAAGGCAATAATTGTCTTATTTATTTTTTGTAGTTCATGAGGTACATAGTAGTGTCTTTTAAACATTGGTTGATTTGAATTAATTAATTTTCTATATCATTTTGTTGATGTGTTATCACAATCAGAGGGAATCTTTCAAGGAGAAAGATAATGGGCATAGTGGAAAATTTGTGGAATTGGATCTAACCTCAGGCTCTGGTGGATGACTAACTGTAATTGAGTAAATCACTTCCTCCCTGTGTTCTCTTCACGTATCTGCAATTCAATAGGGTCATATTATATGACCTCTGAATTCCCTCCCATTTTGCCATTCTGAAAACCTATGAAGATAAGGGTATGTTTTTCCCCCCTTGGTTATTTTTCATCTTAGAAAAAAAAGAGGAAACAGGATAAGAGATTTACAGCTTTAATAAAGAGGAACACAGACATAAGTTGTTTGTGAACTTGATCTAAGACTTCTAGGTGTTCAGTGAGTTTCTCTCAGGTGAACATCTGAGAGAAAGACTCACTTCATTCCTCTTTGAATGAAGCTGTACTCAGGATACAGGCTTGGTCAGGCCCTCTAAAGGCAGCACAGCAGTTTCAGCTTTGATAGTGGTTTCTAAACTAAGTGCTAATTTTGAGATGTAAAGTTGTCCCACTTTCTAGGGCCTGTAGGTCTTTCTCCCTGGCCTTACCACTTTTGTTTTACAACAAGTAACAACATATTTGATTCTGGCAGTATGATCATCATTCTTCAGATACTCTAAGGGAGAAAGCCCTAAAGTCATCTTTGTTGGTTCCTTTTTTATCATCTCTTGTATGAGTTGCCCATTTTGCTTGATCATATGGCTTTAGGGTTCCAGGAGCAACAATTCATCTAGTCATATCTTAAGCTGATGATTGGAATCTACTCTTCAGAATTTCTAAGAGGCTTTGATTTCTGTTGAAATGACAAATTTTTCAGACCCTGTCATCTCAGTTAGGTGGAAGGAGTCTAGGAAGGTTTGGCTAAAGCTCATGGGGAAAGAGAAAAAGAAAGGCAGGCAATGGAAATCTGAGACCTGAAGACACAAATTAAAATTACAGATGGGGAAGCAGCACAGATATAGGAAGCTGGGGGTGAAGGGAGGAGGGATCTGACTCCTTCCCAATTTTGCTCTAGTTGCAGCTAACATTTATACAGTCTGATACCAAGTCTTGATCTTTTTCCACTCTATGCCTCTTCATTCCTACTGCTGCTTCTTTTGTCCTGTCTCTCATTACCTCAGACATAGATGACATAATAACCTCCTACCTTTCACATGCACCTTGTATTTTAACCATGCTGAACTGTTTGAATTCCTGGCGATGTCTTTCATGCCTCCTTAATTTCAGGCTCTTTCTTCTCAACATCACCTTGCATATCACTGCCAGACTAGTCATTTTTTTAAT